>NW_025421483.1:0-193959 GCF_011764305.1 Mustela putorius furo
TACTCTAACTCCCTCCATGTTATTTAAATGGAAAGATTTTTTTTTTAAGATTTTACTTATTGAAACAGAGAGGAGAGAAACATGTGTGCACACATGCACAAAGCAGGGGGAGCAGGCAGGCAGAGGCAGAGGGGAGAACAGGCTCCTCAACTGTGCCAGAAGCCCAACATGCGGCTCAATCCCAGGGCCCTGGGGACCATGACCAAAGCCAAAGCCAAACACGTTAACAAACTTGACCACCTAGGCACCCTGCTGATAGTTCATTCTTTCTGATGACTAAGTAGTAATTCCATTGTGTATATACCGCATTTTCTTTATTTATTCATTAGTTAGTCAATGGACATTTTAGATTTCTTTGGCCTATAGTTTGGCTATTTGTGATAATCGTGCCTATAAACATCGGTGCATTGTACCCCTGTTGAATCTATATTTTTGTATTCTTTGGCAAATTGCTGGATCTTAGGGTGGTTCTATTTTCAACTTTTTGGGGAAACCACCATATTTGTTATCTCCAAGGTGACTATACCAGTTTGCTTTCTCACTAACAGTACATACTTGCCACTACCTCCTGCTTCTTGTGTTGTTAATTGTTAAGTTTTAGCCATTCTGAACAACAGGAATGAGGCAAAGAGAGGGCAAGACAACCATGAGAACTCCTAATGATAAAGACACAAACTGAGGGTGATGGAGGGGTGGAGTGGGATTTTGGGGTTTAGAAGAGGATGGATATTAAAGAGTTTACATGTTATGTATGAGCACTGGGGTATGCAATGTAAAGTGATAAAATTACTGAATTTACTAATTGAAACCAATATCATTACTGTATTTAAATCAAATTGGAAACTGAAAAAAAAAGAATTTAAATCAAAATCGGAAAAAAAAAACAGCAAGAAACAAACAAAACCCCATGCATTGAATTTTGTGTATATTTATCAAATAGAAAACAATAAAATAAAATATACAACAATTACACACATATGAAAAGTCACTATATTATCCCAGGGTTTTTGGGGAAAGACTAAGTTCAATATAATGTGTATTTTAATTGGAAACTTCATGACTCTGAAAAACAATTACTCAATTCATTGACTTCTTTGCCATGTGAAACACAGAGAAGCAAGAGAAAAGCCAAAACCAAAAAAAAAAACAAAAAAAAAAAAAAGATAAGGGTTGTGGTTCCTGGAGGGGGAATTCAAGCCCACCAATGAAAGCTGATCTGGCAAGATTATGATGGTTGTGACTTTACACTTTTACGAGGATGTCGTACAAGACCATGAAGACCTCATGTGACATTTTATGTTCTCCTGATGTCTTTCCAGTTGCCCACATTCCGTCAACAGGTAGCACAACTTCCTTTCCTTTCAATTCTCTCAAGTGCTACAATCAGAAGTACAAGTAAGTAATTTTTGTGCGGGTGATGGACTTATTGAACTTCTTGATATTTAGGTGCTAAATGTGTAAATGAGGAAACTGGGCTCTTGTGTGCCAAGGAGTTAAAAAACTGGGGAATATCAGTTGCTACTAAAAAATCATAGTTCAAAGGCTTAAAACCTAACAATGTTGTCATTGCTTGCTATCTGATTCCATAGTTGCAGTCACTGAATTTTTGTGGACATAAAGTTTGCAACATGACAAAAATTGTGTGTAGATTTCCCAGAAACATTTAGTTGAATAGAGCCTCAACCATACCTGCCTTGAACTACTCATCATAACTGGCCAAGAAAAGGCGTTTGCAACAAGGGCATATGGTGTGCCACCCTAATATTAAAATTCCTTTGTGAAGATGAAGAAAAGAAAACGAAAAATACATTGTAAAGAAGACTGTTTATCTCAGAGTGAAGATACAACAGCTGAAAACCACTGGCTTGGTATTTAAAATTAAATGACCAAAACACTCAATGTTGGAGGCTGATGAAGATAAACCTCTCCATTTATGGCATTGCATTATAAGTTTTGAGAATATTTTGAATGCATATATTGACTATTTCTGTTTATCAGACTGTTCTATTGATGGAGTACTTCAAATGGGGGGATCTCTTTTCTGTTTAATTTTCCCTGACTTAAGTGTCTGAGAAACAATTCTCATTTATTCTCCTAGGCTTCAATGGAATGACTTTAACAGGGTTTTGGAATTTCCTTTCTTATGAAACATGCTCAGCCAACTGTACCACTTGACTACATTTGATTCAACTGTTATGTTAACAATTAGGGCATCTCCAATGTCTTATAAAGCCACTAGCATAAAAAAATCAGTATTGTGGAGAAAAAAAAAAAAAAAGGAAGTTCAGGATGGTGAGGACAATCTGGCTGCAATATCTTCTTACCCCATTGATCACCAAGGTTGATTTGGCTGATCTAGCTGGCTAAGCTTCCTCCTTCACCACTTCATGTGCCCTCCCTCCCAAAGATGCATGGCCTCAGTTAAGGACAGCCTTCTCTGAAAGAAGAAGAGGACCATTCTTTGGACAAGGGTATGTGTAGCTTGTTGACTCCTGCAAGAACCTCCAAACAAGCTCTCAAGGTCCATTTGTTGGAGAATGTAAGCTTCTAAGACCCCAGACCATGCAAATGAGGTGTTGCTTTATATGAGCAGTCTGCCTTTCTTACAGGGGTGAGGGGGGAGAAAGTTTATGGTGCTAACACCTAACACAAAAACCAACAGAAAAATCTCACATAAAGTACCTAACTTTAGACCTCAAAGAACAAGAAGAAACAACAAACAAAGCCCAAAGTTAGTAGAAGGAAAGAAATGAAATGATCAGAGAGTAAAAGTAAAATAAAATAGAGAGACAAAAATAAAATAGAAAAAATAGCAAATGAAATTAAAGCTTGGCTTTTTTTTTTGAAAAGATAAAACAAAATAGACAAACTTTAGTGAGACTCACTAATAAAAAAGTGGAGTCAAATAAATACCAGAAATGATGGCTGAAATGTTTGATCTGATACCACAGAAATACAAAGGATCATATGCAACTACTATGAACAATTGCATGTCAACAAATTGAACAAGTCAGAAGTAAAAATTCCTACAAAACATACAACTGGGTCATGAAGAAAGAGAAGGCCTGAAACCTATTATTGACGTAAGGAGAATGAGTAAGTAGAAAAAAGAAGAAGAAGAAGATAGAGAAGAAAGGAAGAAGGAGGAGGGAGGAGGAGAGGGGAAACAAAAAAAAAAAAAAAAAAACTCCTAAAAAACAAAGCTTCCCTACCCGCCCAAGATCAGATGGCCTTTATTGATGAATTCTAGCTAACATTAAAAAAAAGCAAGAATTAATAGCAATCTTCCTCAAACTCTTCTAAAAATTAGGAGAGTAAGGAATATTTCCAAAATCATTTTATAAGGCCATCAGCCTGGTCTTGAAAAACTAGACGAAGGATAGCCCAAATTACAGGCCGATATCCCCGAATGACATATATATGTAAAAAACCTCAAACAAAATATTAACAAACAGAATTCAATAATACATTAAAAAGATGATTCACCTTGACCAAGTGGGATTTATTCCAGGGATGCAAAGATGGCTCAGCACTCACTAATTAATCAGTATGATACACCACATTAATAAAAGGAAGGAGAAAATCATATAGTCATGTTAACAGATGCAGAAAGAACATTTGACAAAATAACATCTATTTATGATAAAAAAATGTTTCAAAAAATGAGTAGAGGAAATGGATCTTAATATAATAAAGTCCATATATGACAAGTCCATAATAACATCATATTCAATGGTCAAAAACTGAAATCTTTTCCTCTAAGATAAGATACAAGACAAGGATGTTCATTCTCATTACTTTTATTCAACATAGTATTAAAATTTCTACCCAGAGCAACTGGGCAGGAAAAATTAATAAAAATTGAGAAGGGAGTTGAGGGAAATTGGAAGGGGAGGTGAACTATGAGAGACTATGGACTCTGAAAAACAATCTGAGGGTTTTGAAGGGTGGGAGTGGGGGGGGGGAGGTTGGGGGGAACCCAGGTGATGCTGGGGTATTGTTTTCTTGAGAGGGCATGGATTGCATGGAGCACTGGGTGTGGTGCAAAAACAATGAATACTGTTACGCTGAAAATAAATTTAAAAAATTAAAAAAAATATTGGAAAGAAAACTGTCATTATGTGCAGATGACATTATACTGCATCTAGAAAACCCTAAAGACTCTACAAAAATAAACAAACAAACAAACAACAACAACAAACCTATTAGAACCAGTGTCAATGAACTAATTCAGTAGTGTTGTAGGATACAAAATCAACATACAAAAATCTGTTGTACATTAATATCTTACTATCAGAAAGAAATTAAGAAGACAATCCCATTTCTGATTACATAAAAAACCATATACTTGGGAATCCATTTAAGCAAAGAACAGAAAGACTTTTAAACAAAGAACTATAAGACATTGGTGAAAGAAATTGAAAAAGACACAAATACATGGAAAGATATTTTGTGCTCATAGCCTGGAAGAATTAATATTGTTAAAATATCCATGCTGCTCAAGTATCTACAGGTTTAATGCAATCCCTATTAAAATTCCAATAGCATTTTCCTCAGAAATAAAAGAAACAATCCTAAAATCAGTATGGGAATCAAGAAAAGGCCTTAAAACAGCCAGAGCATACTGAGAAAGAAAGAAAGCTAGAAGCAATGCACTCCCTGATTTTAAATACCAAAGCATATAGTATGTGTATAAAAACAGTCACATAGATCAATGAAACAGAATAGAGAACCAAGAATTAAATCCATATATGGTTGTAAATTACTTTAAGACAAAGGAGTCCAGAATATACTATGGGGGAAAGAAGTTTGGTTCGAAAAACAAAATTGTGCTGAGAAAAAACTGACAGCCATAATGCAGAAGAATGGGAACAAGAACACTACCTTATTCTGTAACCACAAAAAATAATTCAAACATGTATTAAAGACTTGAAACCATCACAAAAAACTCCTAGGAAAAAAAACATAGACAGCTCTCTGACATCCAACTTCTTTTTTTTTTTTTTTTTTTTTTTAAGATTTTTATCCATTTGACAGAGAGAGAGATCAATCACAAGTAGGCAGAGAGGCAGGCAGAAAGCAGGTTCCCCGCGGAGCAGAGATCCCGACGCGGGGCTCGATCTTAGGACCCTGGGATCACGACCCGAGTGGAAGGCAGAGGCTTCAACCCACCGAGCCACCCAGGTGCCCCAACATCCAACTTCTTTTTTATTTGTTTTTTTAGTTTTTTTTTTTTTACCCAAAAGCAAAGACAATAAAAAGTAAAGTAAACAAGTGGGAACAAAGAGAGACCAGCATGGCAAAGAAAAAATTAAAATGAAAAGAAACCTACTGAATAAAATTAAATTTTTGTAAATGGTATATAATTGATAAGAGGCTAATATCCAAATATATAAATAAACTCATGCAAAACAAGAACAAAAGGATCTGGAATCTGAGGATCTGAATAGATATTTTTCTAAAGAAGATATCCAAGTGGTTTACAGGTACAGAAAAGATACTAAATATCACTAATCATCAGGAAAATGCAATCAAAACCACAATGAAAATATCACCTCACATGCTTTAGAATGGCTATCGTCAAGAACACAATAGTTAATGAGTATTGATGAGGTTTTATAGAATAAAGGAAACATTTGTACATTATTGATTGGGGGGAATGCTAATGGCTCAGCCAGTAATGAAAAACAATATGGAACCCCTTAAAAAATTAAAATAGGAACTACTGTACAACTGAATAATCCCACTCTGGACATTTAATCAAAATAATACACTAATTCAAAAAAATTTATTTTGATATAATCCCCAATTGTTCATTTTTTTGCTTTTGTTTCCCTTGCCCTCAGAAGACATACCTAGAAAGAGGTTGCTACAGCCATGTCAAAGCAGTTACTGCCTGTGTTTTTCTCATCTATGGATTTTTATGGTCTCATTTAACACACATTCAGGTCTTTAATCCATTTTGAGTTTCTTTTTTGTTTATGGTGTAAGAAAGTGGTCCAGTTTCTTTCTTTTCCATGTTCCTGTCTAGTTTTCCCAGCACCATTTGTTGAAGACACTGTCTTTTCCCCCATTGGATATCCTTTCCTCCTTTGTTGAAGATTAATTGACCAAATACTTGTGGGTTCATTTCTGGGTTTTACATTCTGTTATATTGATCTACGTATGTATTTTTGTGCCAGTATCATACTGTTTTGATTACTACAGCTTTTTAATATAACTTGAAGTCAAGAGTTGTGATGCCTCCAGATTTGCTTTTCTTTTTCAAGATTGCTTTGGCTGCTTGGTGTCCTTTGTGGTTCCATGTAAATTTTAATATTGTTTGTTCTAACTCTGTGAAAAATTCTGGTGACATTTAACAG
Source organism: Mustela putorius furo (assembly GCF_011764305.1). Lineage (NCBI taxonomy): Eukaryota > Metazoa > Chordata > Mammalia > Carnivora > Mustelidae > Mustela > Mustela putorius. Next base: position 6,363 of record NW_025421483.1, read on the forward strand.
GGGTTGCATTAAATCTGTAAATTGTTATGGGTAGTGCAGACATTTTAACAATATTTGTTCTTTCAATCCATGTGTGTGGAGTGTTTTTCCATTTCTTTGTATCATCCTCAATTTCTTTAATTGATGTTATAGTTTTCAGGGTATTTATCCTAAAGATACAAACGTAGTGATCCAAAGAGGCACGTGCACCCGAATGTTTATAGCAGCAATGTCCACAATAGCCAAACTATGGAAAGAACCTAGATGTCCATCAACAGATGAATGGATCAAGAAGATGTGGTATATATACACAATGGAATACTATGCAGCCATCAAAAGAAATGAAATCTTGCCATTTGCGACAACATGGATGGAACTAGAGCGTATCATGCTTAGTGAAATAAGTCAAGCAGAGTACAGATCTTTCACCTCTTTAGTTAGGTTTAGTCCTAAGTATCTTATTGTTTTTGGTGGAATTGTAAATGGGATTAATTTCTTAATTTCTCTTTCTGGGGCTTCATTATTTGTGTATAGAAAAAAAGCTTCTGTGCAGCAAAGAGAAGAATACACAAAACAAAAAAATAACATATAGAATGGAAGAAGATATTTGCAAATGACCTCCTTTGTAGGTCATAACCTGATAAAGGGATAAATAACCTGATAAAGGGTTAGTATTCAAAATATATAAAGAATTTATAAAATTTAACAACCCAAAGATGAATAAGTAAATCGTTAAATTAAATTTGGGCAATTAATTTCATTTCATTTAAAAATGGGCAGAGGCCATGAACAGACTTTTTCCACAGAAGACATCCAGAAAACCAACAAACACTTGAAAAGATCCTTAACATGACTTATCATCAGGAAAATATAAATCAAAACTACAATGAGATATCACCTCACACCTTTCAGGATGGCTGACAAGGATGTGGAGAAAGGGGAAACCTCCTGCAATGGGAGTTTCAGAGAATGCAAACAGTGTCTTCACTGTATAAAATAATATAGAGATTACTCAAAAAGTTAAAAACAGAACTACTCTATGATCCAGTAATCACATTACTGGGTACTTGCCTCCAAAATACAAAAACACTTACATAAGGGAGACATGTTTATAGTAGCATTATCTACAATAGCCAAATTATGGAACCATTCCAAGTGTCCATCAACTGATGGATGAATAAAGAATATGTGACATATATTATTAGTAATATTCTATTATATAATATGCATATATATTATATATATATTACTTGCTCAGAAAAAATGAGATCTTGCTATTTGCAATGACATGGATAGCACTAGGATATTATTCTAAGTGAAATAAGTCAGTCAGAGGAAAACAAACACCATATAATTTCACTTATATGTGTAATTTAATAAACAAAAATAAGCAAGGAGGGAAAAAGAGAGAGAGGCAAAAAACCAAAAACCAAAAACCAAAACAAACAAATAAAAAAAAACAGACTATTAACTATAGAGAACAAACTTATAGTTACCAGAGGGCATGTGGGTGAGGGAATGGTTTAAACAGTTGATAGGGATTAAGGAGGGCTCTTGTCATGATGAGCCCTCAATGTTGTATGAAGGTGTGGAATCACTATATTGTACCCCAAAAACTAATATTACACCATATGTTAATTAATGAATTAAAAAAAAACTTCAAAAATATTTTATCCCAATTTATATACTAGCTTTTTATTAACTTACCAATGTATTTTTGAGAATAGGATTTTCTTTATAGGGAGGGCAATGAAAGTGTAGATTGCTCTGGGCACCTTACACATATCCACAATATTTATTCTTCCAGTCCATGAGCATGGAATATTTTTCCATCTCTGTGGCTTCCTTAATCTTGTTTATAAGTGTTCTGTATTTTCTAGCATATAGATCCTTTATTCTGAGGTATCTTATGGGTTTTGGTGCTATTGTAAATGGAATAGACTCCTTAATTTCTCCTTCTGCAGTTACACCGTTACTGTATAGGAAAGCAACTGATTCCTGTGCATTGATTTTGTATCCTGTTACATTGTTAAATTGCTGTATGAGTTCTAGTAATTTGGTGGTGGAGTCTTTGGGTTTTCTAAAGTATCACATCATCTTTGAAGAGTTTGACTTCTTTGCCTTTTATTTCTTTTTGATATCTGATTGCTAAGGCTAGGACTTCTAACCCTGTGTTGAACAGTAGTGGTGAAAGTGGGCATCCCAGTACTTTTCTTGGCCTTAAGGGAAAAGCTCTCAGCTTTTCCCCAATGAGAATGATATTCAGAGTGGGCTTTTCTTAGATGGTTTTTATATTGATGTATGTTCCCTCTATCCCTACACTTTGAAGAGTTTTAATCAAGAAAGGATGATGTATTTTGTCAAATGCTTTCTCTGCATCAATTGAGAGGATCACATTTTTTTTTCTTTTATTAATATGCTCTATCACTTTGAATTATTTGTGATTGTTGAACTACCCTTGCATCCCAGGAATAAATCCCACTTAGTCGTGGTGAATAATCCTTTTAATGTACTATTGGATGTTACTGTGTTGTGTAGGATCTTGTTCAGTATTTTTGCATCCATGTTCATCATGGTTACTGGTCTGTAATTCTCCTTGGTCTTTGGTCTTTGCCTGATTTGTGGATCAAGGTAATGCTGGCTTTATGGAATGAGTTTGGAAGTTTTCCTTCCATTTCTATTTTTGAGACAGCTTCAATAGAGTAGGTTTTAATTCTTCTTTAAATGTTTGGTAGAATTCCCTTGGGAACCCATCTGGCCCTGGACTCCTATTTTTGGGGAGATTTTTTCCCCATTATTTCATATATATACATTTTTTCAATGTTCCAGAATTCATTGTTTATACACCACACCCAGTGCTCCATGCAATATGTGCCATCCATAATACCCACCATCAGGCACACCCAACCTCCCATACCCCTCCCCTCCAAAACCCTCAGTTTATTTCAACTTCCTTACTGGTTATTGGTCTGTTCAGATTGTCTACTTCTTCCTGTTTCAGTCTTGGTAGTTTACAAGTTTTCAGGAAGGCATCCATTCTTCCAGGTTACTTAATGTGTTGGCATATAGTTGCTGGTAATGATTTCTAATTTGTTTCTATTTTCTTGGTGTTAGTCGTGATCTCTACCCTTTCATTTATGATTTTATTAATTTGGATCCTTTCTCTTTTCTTTTGGATAAGTCTGGCCAGATGTTTATCAATTTTGTTAATTCTTTCAAAGAACCAGCTTCTAGTTCCATTGATCTGTTCTACTATATTTCTGGTTTCTTATTCATTGATCTCTGCTCTAATCTTTACTATTTCTCTTCTCCTGCTTACTTTAGGTTTTATCTGTTGTTCCTTCTCCATCTCTTTTAGGTGTAACTTTAGCTTGAACCTTTGGGATTTTTCTACCTTTCCGAGAGAGGTTTGGATGGCTATGTATTTCCCCCTAAGGACCGCCTTTGTAGTATCCCATAAGTTTAAGACTGCACTGGAGGGGATTATGCTAAATGAAACAAGTCAAGCAGAAAAGGACAATTATCATATGGTTTCACTCATATGTGGAACATAAGAAATAGCACGGAGGACCATAAGGGAGGGGAGAGAAAACTGAAGGGGGAGAAATCAGAGAGGGAGAGAAACCATGAAAGACTATGGACTTTGGGAAACAAACTGAGGGTTTCAGAGGGGTGAGGGATGGAGGTAGGGTGATGGGTATTAATGAGGGCATGTGTTGTGATGAGCAATGGATGTTATATGCAACTAATGAGTCATTGAACACTACATCAAATACTAATGAAGTATATAAAATGGCTAAATGAACATAATAATTTTTAAAAAGGACAGAATATGATTTTCATTAAAAAATTGATCCTGGAAAATCTCCATTACCAGAATTCCTCCATGTATTGTTCCTTTAGTTTCATTGTTTAGCTTTTATGTTGTGTTTCCCTATGAATGAATTATTGTACATGGTATGAGGTAAGGACATGGTTAATCTTTAAAATACATATTCAATTCTTTAGGTGTCAAAATACTAATTATCTTGACAGCTTTGTAAACTATGAATTGACAACACCTAATGCTGGTGGTAATGTGGAGTAGCAGGAATGCACATGCATGTGTGGTAGGGGTGCAAAATGATATAACTATTTTGGAAGACAGTTTTGTTGTTTCTTGCAAAGCTACACATAGCTTTACATACATTCCGGCAATTGAATTCTTAGGTATTTACCCACATGAGTTGAAAATGGCTGTCTAAACAAAACCTGAACATAAATGCTGGTAACATCTTAAAACATAATTGCCAAACACTGGAAGCAACCAAATGCTTCAATGGGTGAATGAATAAATGGACTATGGTACATTCATACAATGAAACATTATAAAGCAGTACAAAGAAATTAGTCATTTGTATTAATGCTCATCCAAATTATAGACCTGAAATTTTCTTCTCTTATTATGTCATTGTCTGGCTTTGGTATCATGATTATGCTGACTCTATAAAATTAATTTGGAAGAGTTATCACTCCTTTTTTTTGGAAGAATTTAAGAATAATTGGTATTAGATAGGTAGAATTCACCTGTGAATCCACCTGGTGCTAAATCTTCTTGGGACTTTTATTTTCAATTTCTTATTTTTTTTATTAACATATAATGTATTATTACATGTTATGTTATATGTGAATCTCCAGGTTTACACACTTCACAACGCTCATCATAGCACATAACCTCCCCAGTGCCCATAACCCAACCACTCTCTTCCTATGCTTCTCCCCCTGGCAACCCTCAGTTTGCTTTGTGAGATTAAGAGTCCCTTAGAGTTTGTCTCCCTCCAGATCCCATCTTGTTCCATTTTTCCTTTCCTATCCCACAAGACCCCCACTTTGCCTCTCAAATTCCTCATATCAGGGAGATCATATAATAATTGTCTTTCTCTGATTGACTTATTTTGCTAAGCATAATACCCTCTAGTTCCATCTACATCATCTCAAATAGTAAGATTTCATTTCTTTTGATGGCTGCATAGTATTCCATTGTATACATCTACCACTTGTTCTTTATCCATTCATCTGTTGATGGACATCTAGGTTCTTTCCATAGTTTTGCTATTGTGGACATTGCTGCTATAAACGTTCGGGTGCAAGTGCCCCTTCAGATCACTACATTTGTATCTTTAGGGTAAATACCCAGTAATGCAATTGCTGGGTCAAAGGGTAGCTCTATATTAAACTTTTTGAGGAACCTCCATGCTGTTTTCCAGAGTGGCTGCACCAGCTTGCATTTACACCACCTTTGTAGGAAGGTTCCTCTTTCTCTGCATCCTCGCCAACATCTGTTATTTCCTGACTTGTTAATTTTAGCCATTCTGACTTGTGTGTGGTAGTTTCTCATTGTGGTTTTGATTTGTATTTCCCTGATGCTGAGTGATGTGCAGCACTTTTTAATGTGTTTGTTGGCCATCTGGATGTCTTCTTTGCAGAACTGTCTGTTCATGTTCTCTGCCCATTTCTTGATTGGATTATTGGTTCTTTGGGTGTTGAGTTTGGTAAGTTCTTTATAGATTTTGGATACTAGCCCTTTATCTGATACGTTGTTTGCAAATATCTTCTCCCATTCTGTCAGTTGTCTTTGGTTTTAACTCTTTCCTTTGTTGTGCAAAAGCTTTTGATCTTAGTGAGGTCCTAATAGTTCATTTTTGCCCTTGTTTCCCTTGCCTTTGGTGATGTTTCTAGGAAGAAGTTGCTATGGCTGAGGTCGAAGAGGTTGCTGCCTGTGTTCTCCTCAAGGATTTTGATGGATTCCTTTCTCATATTGAGGTCCTTCATGCATTTTGAGTCTATTTTCATGTGTGGTATAAGGAAGTGGTCCAGTTTCATTCTTCTTCATGTGGGGGTTCTTCTTCATTGAAGGGGGTTTTCTGTGCCTCCTGGATTTTCATGCTTGTTCCCTTTTCCATTTAAGGAAAATTCTCTATAATAATTCCATCCAATATACCTTCTGCTCCCCCCCGTCTCTCTTCTTCTTCTGGTATTGTTTATCTCTTGAATTTTCCCCTCATGTTCCAGTTGTTGTTTGTCTCTCTTTTTCTCAGTTTCTTTATGCTCTGTCATTTAGTTCTATATCACTAATTCTCTCTTCTGTCTCTTTTATTCTAGCAGTAAGAGACTGTTTTTGTTTGCACCTCATTAATAGCTTTATTTCAGCTTGGTTAGACTCTAGTGCTTTTATTTCTCCAGAAAGTGCTTTTATTTCTCCAAACAGGGCTTCTCTAATATCTTCCATGCCCTTTTTGAGCCCAGCTAGCACCCTGAGAATCATCATTCTGAACTCTGCATCTGACTTATTTCTAATGTCTGTACTGATTAGGTCCCTAGCCTTCAGTACTGTCTGCTTTTTTTTGTTGTTTTTTTGTTTTGTTTTGTTTTTTGTGTGTGGTGAGCTTTTTCCACCTTGTTTTATCCAGATAAGAATATATGAAGGAGAGAATAAAAATACTAAAAGGGTAGTTAAAGACCCCAGAAAAATGTGTGTTAATCAAATCAGAAGGGATCCCAAATCATGGTGGGTGGGAAGAAAGGGGATAGAAAGAAGTTAAAAAAAATTAAAAAAAAAAGAAATTATAGATTTTTGACTGGTGATTAGTACAGGGTCACCCACTTAATTTTGGGAGTATTTTGGTCTCTTAGAAGAAACTATGAAGAGTTTTCATTAAGAAAGAATGCTGTACTTTATCAAATACTTTTCTGACATCTATTGAAAGGAACATATGATTCTTGTTCTTTCATTAATATACTGCATCACATTGATTGATTTGCGGATGTTAAACCAAACTTGCAGCCCAGGGATAAATCCCACTTGGTCATGGTGAGTAATCCTTTTAATGTACTTTTGGATCCTATTGGCTAAGATGCTGGTGAGAACTTTTGCAGCCATTTTCATCAGGGAAATTGGTTTCTAGTTCACCTTTTGATGCGGTCTTTGGTTTAGGGATCAAGGTAATGCTGGCCTCATAAAACGAATTTGGATGTTTTCCTTCCATTTCTATTTTTTTGGGAACATTTTCAGAAGAATACATATTAAATCCTCCTTAAATGTTTCATAGAATTCCCCTGGGAAGCCATCTGGCCCTGGGCTCTTTTGTTTCTTGGGAGATTTTTTATGATTGCCTTAATTTCTTTACTGGTTATATGTCTGTTCACATTTTCTAGTTCTTCCTGGTTCAGTTTTGGTAGTTTATACCTCTCTATGAATGCATCAATTTCTTTCAGATTGTCTAATTTGCTAGCCTATAACTGCTCATAATATGTTCTTATAATTGTTTGTATTTCTTTGCTGTTGGTTGTGATCTCCCCTCTTTTCCTCATGATTTTATTAATTTGGGTCCATTTTCTTCTCTTTTTGATAAGTCTGGCCAGGGGTTTATCAATCTTATTAATTCTTTCAAAGAACCATCTTCTAGATTCATTAATCTGTTCTTCGGATCTTTATTTCATTGATTTCCGCTCTGATCTTTACGACTTCTCTTCTCCTGCTGGGTTTAGGCTTTATTTGTTGTTATTTCTCCAGATCCTTAGGTGTATTGTGAGGTTGTATATTTGAGACCTTTCTTGTTTCTTGAAAAAGGCTTGTAGTGTTATATACTTTCCTCTTAGGATCACCTTTGTGGCATCCCAAAGATTTTGAATAGTTCTGTCATTTTCACTTGTTTCCATGATTTTTTAAAATTCTTCTTTCATTTCCTGATTAACCCATTCATTCTTTAGTAGGATGCCCCTTAGCCTCCATGTTTTTGGGTTCATTCCACCTTTCCTCTTGTGGTGAAGTTCTAGTTTCAAAGCAGTGTGATCTGAAAATATGCAGGGGATGATTCCAATCTTTTGGTACTATTAGAGACCTGACTTATGACCCAGGATATGATCTATTCTGGAGACTGTTCCGTGTGCACTAAAGAAGAATGTGTATTCTGTTGTTTGGGGATAGAATGCTCTGAATGTATCTGTGAAAGCCATCTTGTCCAGTGTGTCATTTGAAGCCTTTATTTCCTTGTTGATCTTTTGCCTCCATGATCTTTCCATTTCAGTGAGGAAGGTGTCAAAATTCCCTACTGTTATTGTATTATTGTTGATGTATATCATTGATTCTGTTATGAATTAGTTGACATAATTGGCTTCTCCATGTTAGGGGCACAGATCTTTAAAATTGTTAGATCCCCTTGTTGGATGGACACTTTAAGCATAATATGGTGTCCTTCCTCATCTCTTATTATAGTTTTTGGTTTAAAATCTAATTGGTCTGTCATAGGGATTGCCACCCCAGCTTTCTTTTCATGTCCACTAGCATGGTAAATTGTTTTTTACCCCCTCACTTTAAATCTGGAGGTGTCCTTGGTCTAATGTGAGACTCTTGCAGACAGCACATCATGGGTTTTTTTTTTTTTTTTTTAATCTATTCTGATACACTATGTCTTTTGATTGGGTCATTAGCCTATTTACATTCAGGGTAACTACTGAAAGATATGAACTTAGTATCATTGTATTGCCTGTAATGAGACTGTTACTTTATATTGTCTTTGTGTCTTTCTGCTCTATGCTACTTTTAGGCTGTCTCTTTTCTTAAAGTACCCCTTTCAATATTTCTTGAAGACTGGTTAGGTCTTGGCAAATTCTTTTAGTTTTTGTTGGGCTTGGAAGCATTTTATTTCCTTCTATTTTCAATGGCAGCCTAGCTGGATAAAGTATTCTTGTCTGCATACTTTCTCATTTAATGCTCTGAACGCATCATGCCAGTTCTTTTTGTCCTGCCCGTTATCTGTGGGTATGTCTGCCAATCTAATATTTCTACCATTGTATGTTATAGACCACTTCTCCTGAGCTGCTTTCAGGATTTTCTCTTTGTCTCTGAGACTACTATGTTTTGCTATTAAGTGACAGGGTGTTGGCCTATTTTTCTTGATTTTGAGGGGGATTCTGTGTCCTTCTGGATTCTGATGCCTGTTTCTTTCCCCAAATTAAGGAAGTTATCTACTATAATTTGCTCTAATATAGCTTCTGCCCCCCCCTCTTTCTTCTGGGATTCCAATTATTCTAATATTGTTTCACTTTATGTTATCACTTATGTCTCAAATTCTCCCCTCATGATCCAGTAGTTGTTTATCTGTCTTTTTCTCAGTTTTTTATTCTCCATCATTTGGTCTTTTATATCACTAATTCTCTCTTCAGCCTCATTTATCCTAGCAGTAAGAGCTTCTATTTTTTATTGTACCTCATTAATACCTTTTTAAAAAATTCAACTCAGTTGGGTTTTAGTTCTTTTATTTCTCCAGAAAGGGATTCTCTAGTATCCCCTATGCTTTTTTTCAAGCCCAGCTAGTATATTTATAATTGCCATTCTGAACTCTAATTCTGACATCTTACTAATGGCTGTATTGATATGGTCCCTAGCAGTTAGGACTGATTCTTGTGTTTTTTGTTTTGTTTTGTTTTGTTTTTTTGAGATGAGATTTTCATTTTGTCATTTTGTCCAGACAATAGATGAATGAGAGAACAAAATGCTAAAAGGGTAACAACAACCCCAGGAAAATATATTCTAAACAAATCAGAAGAGACCTTCAACCAGAAAAATAAAGGGGGAAAAAAAAAGGATCAGGCTGGAGAATAGAACGGAGCCACATATTTAATTTTGGGTGTTTTTGGACTATTAGAAGAAACTGCCTCCTAAAATTTTGAGTAAAGAAAAACGTATATATATACAAAAGAAGGGTAAGTATGATGAAGGGATGGAATATGATGAAGGGATGGAATAGTCCATATAGAATATAGAAGACGAAAATTAAAAAAATATTTTAAAAAACAAATTGATAAGATAAGAAGTTGAAATAAAAAGGGAAAAAATTAAAAGGGAGAAGAATATGATAAGGTGGCAGACTAGAATAAAGCCATACACTATACTTAGTCTGTTAGAAGAAACTTTTCCCCCAAATTTATTTATTTATTTTTAAAATATTTTATTTATTTATTTGTTAGAGATCAGAAGTAGGCAAAGAGGCAGGCAGAGAGAGGGGAAGCGGGCTCCCTGCACAGCAGAGAGCCTGATGTGGGGCTTGATCCCAGGACCCTGAGATCATGACCTGAGCCAAAGGCAGAGGCTTAACCCACTGAGCCACCCAGGTGCCCTGTATCCCAAAATTTAAAAAAAAAAAAAAGGATATATGTGTGTGTGTGTGTGTGTGTGTATATATATATATATATATAATAAAATGAAGGGATAGAATATGTCTAAAAATGAAAATTAAAATGTTTTTAAAGAAGGTGTTGATAAGATGGTTAAAATAGAAAGGAAAAATTTTTAAAATAGAAAAAGAAAAAATAAAGAAAATTAAAAATATGTAACTTTGAAAGATTGAAGAATCATTGGGGCCATGAATTCTATGTGCTGTATTCCTCTAGGGCTGGAGCTTTGTACTTCTCATTGATCAATAAACTTGGTCGTGTCCAGATATTCTTACTGATCTGAGGCAGGGGCCTGTTGTAGCTATTCTCAAATGCTTTTGCCTGAGGCAGAATTGCATGGCTTTTGCCAGGGTCCAGGCTAAGTAATCTATTCAGGTTTGCTCTTGGTAGCTTATGTTTCTTGAAAACTTTCCATACAGCTTTGGAGATAGAGAATGAAAATGACCACTTTCCAATCTCCAGCTCTGAAGGAGCCAAGAGCTTGAGGTCCCCCTCTTCTGTGAATCCTCAGAGAAAAGCAGTCAATCACTCCTATTTCCCTGGTCTCTGAGTGTACTCTGTGCTTACCCAGCCTATTACTGAGCATTTCTATCTCTGACACATGGCTCCATTTGGAGTCTCCAAACCCATTAGATTCCTGCAGCACACTCCTCTCCACTCCTCCCATTGAAGGAAGGGTAGGGTATCTCTGGATACCCCTTGTGGGGTCTCTGCTCAAAAAGTAGTGACCCAAATATTCTTTTGGATAACAGTTTATGGCAACCCTGAGCTGAGAGCCCACTCCTCAGCTCTATCTTTGCACCCAGCTTCCCCACTCCAATACCTGGGAGCTCTGCCACACTCAGGCACCCCCGGTCCTTCTATGACTCCGAGGGTCCTGAGACCACACTGTTCCAGTGAAGATTCCACTCCCTGCTTAGCCACTGGAGTGACATCCTTTTGCAGAGCAAACTTCTAAAATTTTTGATTTTGTGCTCTGGTGTTCTATCACTTGCTGGTAGCCAGCTGATGGAGGCTCCCTCCCCCACTGTCTATCTTCCTATATATGATCTTGGATTCACTTCTCCATACATCCTACCTTCCAGAAGTGGTCAGTTCTCTGTTCCTAGAATTGCTGCTATTCTTTACTTTCATCTCCTGTTGAGTTTGTAGGTATTCAGAATGGTTTGATAACTATCTAGCTGAATTCCTGGGACCAGATGAATTTAGGTCTACTCCTCTGCCATCTTGCTTCTCCCTCTCCATTCACTGTTTAGTAGCATGTTGTTTATCCTCCATGTGTTTAAGGTCCTTCCAGTTTTGTTTATTTGTTTGATTTTAGGTTTCTTGTTTAGTTTGATTATTATTAATTATTTTTATTTTTATCTTGTGGTTGATTTCAAGTTTCATATGCTTGTTGTCAGAAAATATTCAAAGTATAGCCTCAAACTTTTTATACCTGCTGAGGAATGATTTATGACCTAAACTGTGTTCTATTTTGGGGAGTGTCCCAGGTACACTTGAAAAGAATGTATATTTTGCTGCTTTAGGATGAAATATTCTGACTATATCTTTTAAGTCCCTCTGGTCCAGTGTGTCATTCAAAGCCATTGCTTCTTTGTTGATTTTCTGCCTGGATGACCTATCCATTGAAGTAAGTGGGGTGTTAACACCCCCTACTATTTTTGTATTATTGTCAATGAGTTCCTTTGTGTTTGTTTTATATATTTGGATGCTCCTTTGGTGGAGTCATAAATACTTGCAATTTTAAGTCTTCTTTTTGTATAATCTTCCTTGTATGCTATAATGCCTTTCTTCATCTCTTGTTACAGTCTGGTTTGAAATCTAGTTTGTCTGACAGAAGTATTTTTACTCTGGCTTTCTTTTTATATCCATTTGGAAGACACATCTTTCTTCATCACCTCACTTTCGATCTGTAGCTGTTTTTAGTTCTAAAATAAGTCTCATATAAGCAACATATATGTGGGTTTTGAATCCATTTTGATAGCCTATGTCTTGATTGGAGCATCTGCTCCATTTACATTCATAGTAATTATTGATAGATATGTATTTAGTGCCATTTTATTACTTGCTTTGTCATTATTTTTGGAGATTTTCTCTGATGTTCTCTTGTCACTTTCCACTCAAAGATTTTCCTATAATATTTCTTGGAGGACTGGTTTAGTGGTCACAAACTCCTTTAGTTTTTGTCTGGAAAACTCTTTATCTTTCATTCTATTCTGAATGATGGTATTGCTGGACAGTGTATTCTTTGTTGCATATTTTCTCCATGAAGCATGTTGAATATATTATGCCACTCTCTATGTCTTACCACTTTCCTCTAGAGAGATCTACAACTAGGCTTATGGGTCTTCCCTTATAAGTTAGGGGCACTTCGTTTTTCTTGTTGTTTTTAAGATGTTTTCTTTATCACTATACTTTGCAAATTCACTTTAATATGTCTTGGTATTGGCCTGCTTTTGTTGATTTTGATGGGAGTTCTCTGTGCTCCTCTGGATTTGGTGTCTTTTTCCTTTCCCAGATTAGGGAAGTTTTCTGCTATGATTTACTCAAATACATTTTTCTGTCGCCTTTTCTCTTTCTTCTTTTTGTGTGACTCCTATAATGACAATGTTATTATGCTTAATGAAGTGACTGAATTCCCTAAGTCTTTTACTGTGTTGCATAACTCTTCTTTCTTTCTTTTGTACAACTTCATTATTTAGCATTATTTTTATCTTTTGTATCACTTATTAGTCCTTAGAGTCTTCCAAACTTGTGGCCATTTCATTAAGTGTGCTTCAAATTTTAGTCATTGAATTTTTTCTTTCTGATTATTTCTTCTCTCTTTTCTATCTCCAGTAAGGGCCTCTGTGAAGTCTTCCATTCTTTCTTAAGCCCAGAAATTATTCTTATGACTGTTGCTTTAAGTTGTCCAACAGGCAAATTATTTATATCTGTTTCACTTAGATCACTGGCCATGGCTTTATCTTGTTTCATTTTGGATGAATTCTTTACCTTTACATATTGTCCAAGTCTCCGTATTCTTCTGTGTATTGGAAAAGCCTGTTATGTTTCCTGTTCCTGAGATTAATGGCTTTATGAAGATGAGATCATATAGTGTCCAAGTTTGACAATTCAGTGAATGTATCTGGTGTGTACTATATGCACTCTTTTCCTGTGTTTTGGCTGCTCTATCCTTTAGGGTGGTAATCTGCAGAGACTCTTCTTGCCTGTACCAGGCAGTTAATCCATGGCCAGGGTATGGTGGTTTTAACTGGGGATGCTCTGTTCTGCTTGTTAAATGAGACATAAAGCTACCTCCACTAGAAATGAAGCATTGCAGAAATTTCTCCCTGGGAGACATGGTGTGGATGGTATTTCTGTTGGTTTTCTGGGAAAGGGAGCTGTTGCACTGGGACTGATGCCAAATGGTTCAAGAAGGGCAATGCTGGCAAAGTGCAGGGGTGTGGGAGCTGGTGTAAGCAAATTAGGCAGCCAGTGTCTGTACTGTGCTGTTTATGGAAGGTGTTTCAGTGTTTATGCTGAGGGGTGAGAGAGAGAAATGGTGATATCCAGCTCCTTTCTCCCTGGAATGGGGTCTCCATGTTTGTTGTTCTCAGGGAAGCTATCTGAAAAAAGTGAATAATCTCACCCCTGTGTTTCTCAGGCATTTTTCAGATTGCTGTTTTCATGATTTCTCCCTCCAGACTCTTTTGCCTGCCTCCTCTCCAGGAGCAGAGCAGGGTCCTCCAGACTCTTCCCCAGCCAAGTCTGATGACTTTTGCAACTCAAGGCTTTAGGGAAGAGGTATGGGCAAGGGCCTGTACTAGTCTTCTTGGGGAGGTTGTTGCTGCACCAAGACTGAGGCAAGTTTGACCATGAGAGGCTTTGTGCCAGAGTGCAGTGGCATAACACTTGGAGCAAGCAGGCTAGGTAGCCAGTGTCAGGGACCAGCTGCCCTCAACAGATGGTTCTGTATTTATGCTGAAAGTGGGGGAGGGAATTGGCACCCACTGGCTCCTTTTTCCTAGAAGCATCTGTGTGAATGCTACCTCTCCTAGAAAAGTTCCCAAAATAGTAAATAATCTCCCCAATGTGTGACTTGGGTGGCCCTCTAATCATACTATTTGCCCCTGGGGTTATTTGCCTGCCTTCTCTCCAGGAGTAGGGCAGGGGGAGGAAAATGGTACCAGCCAGCTCCTTTGTTACTGCTCTCAGGTGGACTCTCTGAAGAAGAGGGAATAATTTTCACCATGTGCATTCCAGGCATTTATTAGACCTCTGTTTTCATGGTCTATTCTTACACTGATTGCCTTTCTTCTCTCCTGGAGCAGTTCAGTGCACTGTGGATTCTATCTCAGCCAAGCCAGCTGACTTTTGTACCTCCAAACTTTAGGATGCAGTGTGGGTGGGAGTCTATTCTTGTCTTCAGAGGAGGATATTTCTGAGCTTAGGACCAGTGGGAGGTTTGATCAAGAAGGGCATTTGTGCCAGAGTACAGGGACATGTGAGTTGGAGCAAGCATGTGGCAGGCAGCTCTGCACCTATGCTGTGTGTATGGGAGTGGAAATTGTCCCTAGGTTCTGTTGTCCCTGAAGGGAGTCTCTGTGAATGCACTCCAAGAAGAAGGAGAAATCTCCTTATTGTGTGCCTTTGGTATTTCTCAAAAGCACACTCTGATCCTGGGTTGTTTGCCTGGCATCTCTCCAGGATTAAGGTAGTGTGCTCAGGGCTATATCCCAGCCAAGTTTGCTGACCTTCAAAACTTCAGGCTTCAAGTCCTGCTGGTGTCAAAAATAAAACAAACATACAAAAAAAAAAAAAAAACTAGCCATTTTCATTTTTCCTGCTGATGGCTAGTAGTAGTATTCCCCTTGCCTCTTCCTTTGTGTGTTCCCTTCTATGTTGTCTTTCTTGCAACAAGGGCATGCTCCTCTCTATAGTGCCCATGATCCTTTCCTTCCCAAAACAACATCTCCAAATTTTCTACCTTCCTTGATGTGGCCTCTTCTCTCCCTCTAGTTGTGCAGTTTGTCCTGTCAGTCCTCAGGCTGATTTCTTGGGCATTCAGAAAGATTTCAGAGTTATCTAGTTGTGTTTAAGATATGAGATAAGCCTAGATTCTTCCTACTACACCTCCATTTAAACTCCCATCATCACATTTTTATACACTAGTGATGAAGCAGTATAAAGAGATATTAAGAAAACATTCCTATTTAGAACTGTACCAAAAATAATAAGATGCTTAGGAAGAAACTTAATAAAAAAAAAGTGTAAGATTTGTACTCTGCAAAGTATAGAACTTTGATGAAAGAAATTGAAAACAACACAAACAAATGGAAAGATATTCCGTGTTCATAGTCTAGGACAACAACCATTATTAAAATGTCCATACAACAAAATGAGCCTACACATTTAATGCCGTCCCTATCAAAATTTTGATAGGGACTTTTCACAAAATTAGAAAAAACAATTCTATGGAACTATCCTGAATAGTCAAGTCAATCTTGAAAACGGCAAACAAAGCAGGAGGTATCACTATTCCAGTATTCTTTTTAAACTACAAAGCTGTAGTAATCAAAACATTATGGTACTGGAATAAAAATAGATTCAATGATCTGTGCAACAGGATAGATAATGCAGAACTAACCCACATTATATGGTAAATTAATTTTTGACAAATGAGGAAGGAATATCCAATTGGAAAAAGACAGTCTCTTCAACAAATAATGTTGGGAAAATTGGTCAACTACATGCAAAAGAATGGAACATGACCATTCTCTTGCACCAGACACAAGAATAAACTCAAAATGGATTAAAGACCTAACCATAAGACCTGAAACCACAAAAAATCCAAGACTGCACAGGCAGTAATGTCTCTGACATTAGCCATAGCAACATTTTCTTAAATATGTCCTTTTAGGCCAGGGAAATAAAACAAAAAATAAGTTATTGGAACTATATCTAAAGAAAAATCTTCTGCCCAGCAAAGGAAACAACCAACAAAACTAACAAAAAATCTACTGAGTTGGAGAAGACATTTGAAATGACATGTCCAATACTGAGTTAGTATCCAAGATATATGAAGAACTTATGCAACTCGATGCCAAAAATTCAAACAATCCGATGGAATGGATATGTCCAAAAGAATGGACAGAAGACATGAACAGACATTTCTCCGAAGACATTTAACCAGGTGACCAAAAGATACATCAACATCATTCATCATCAGGGAAATTCTAATCAAATCCCTAGTAAGATAACACTTCACACTTGTCAGAATAGATAAAGTAAAAAACAGAAGAAACAACTGGCATTGAAAAGGATGTGGAGAAAGAGAAACACTTGTGCATTAGTGGTGGGAATGCAACCATGGAAAATAGTTTGGAGATTACTCAAAAATGAAAGATAGAACTACCTTATGATCAGTGATCACATTACCTGGATTTACTAAGATAATTCGGAACATTAATTCAAAAAGATGCATGAATCCCTATGTTTATGGCAACATTATTTACACTAGCCAAAATATGGAAGCAGTACAAGTGTATACCAATAGACGAATAAATAAAGAGGATAAATGAATAAAGAGGGAGTGGAGATACATACAATGGAATATTATTCAGCTATAAAAAGAATGAATGCTCCATTTGCACCAACATTGATGGCTTTAGAGAATATAATGCTAAGTGAAATAAGTCAGAGAAAGACAATAACATAAGATACATTTACATGTGGAATTTAAGGAACAAAATAAAAGAGCAAAGAGAAAAGAAGAGAGAAAAAACAAACAAACAAACAAACAAAATGAACAAAAAAACAGACTCTTGACTATAGAGTACTAACAGTGGGTTACCATGGGAGGTGGGTTGGGGGAATGGATGAAATAGGTAAATGGTGTTAATAGTGCACTCATTTTGATACATACTGAGGAATACGTTGTTGAATCATTATATTCTACACCTGAAACTAATATAACACTGTATGTTAACTATGCTGGAATTAAAAGAAAAATTAAAATAAAACAATAACATAATAAAATAAAATAAAGTAAAATTCATAATGCTTTTGTTGAAGTTTATCTTACAGAAAAAAGGGGAAAATAAGCTTTTTAAAAGTGACATAATATAACAATGCATATGGAGTACCTAGATGGCTCAATTAAAAATAATATTTTCTTTTCTCTAGCTTGCTTTATTATAAGAAGACAGTCTATAATGCATGTGACATACAAAATGTGTTAATATACTGTTTATATTATTGGGAAGGGTTTCTAATCAATAGTAGGCTATCTAGAGTGGTAATTTAGCTTTGGGAGAGTCCAAAGTTACACTTGAATTTTGACTGCACAGGGGTTCACTGTTCCAACCCCTGCATTGCTCAAGGGCTAAATATATATTTACTCAACACTGAGATTATACTCTGATGTAAATTATTTTCCCACTAAATATTTTGAATTCTTGTCCTCTTTTGCATTTCTTTTATTATGAGATATTGAGCTTCTTCTCACATGTTCCTTTGTGTTGTGAACTGTATCCATACCCTTTGCTTATTTTTTATTGGATTGTTGGTTCCTTCATTAATTAGCAAGATATATTTGTGTCATGAAAATAATGCTTTTGTCTAAATATAATGTGTAAATAATCAAGATACCTTGGAATTTTTCCATTTCTTTCCATCTGTAGCCACTACAGTAGTCCTAGTCAATATTTATTTTTCTCTCTTGAGTGATTGCAACAATCTGCTAACCAGACTTTTTATTTTCAATCAGAAGAGATGACTAAGCAGTTGGGCTGGTTTAAGTTTGGTGATTAATTTAAACAGAATTCAGTAAAGAAACATTTATTAATAAATTTGAAATATTGTTGAATATCTATCTATTAAGTGCTTTTAAAAAGGGTACATCTTGATAAGAAAAGAAACAAAACCAAGAAAGAAATGGTGAATTGGGAAATTGGGGCAGTACCAATGGCCAGAAAGTCTAAGGGCTGTATTGCTTGTTTCTTATTAATAGTTGTATTGGTATATAATTGGCACATTATAAAGTAGTACTTATTAAAAATGCACCATTGGATATGTTGTGAAATATGTATGCATTCTTGAAACCATAACCATAACCCCAAAAATACACATGTTCATTATTCTAAAACTTCCCTCATGAGACTTTATAATATTCTCTCTCTCCCTTTCTTGCCCTCCTTCTTTCTTGCCCTCCTTATTTCCACACAGTCATTATGTTCTACACATTCTGACATTACAGATCAATTTTCACTTTCTATAATTTTCTAAATGGAACCAAACACTATGTACAACTTTTTACTTTCTTCTATCATTCAGTGTAACTATTTTAAGATTCCCCCATAGTGTTGCATGTATCAATAGTTCATTACTTTTTATTGCTATATATTATTCCATTTTATGTACATATAATAACTTTTTCTATTCTCTATCCTACTGATAAATATTTAGGATCTCTCTAGTCCTTACAACTTACAAGGAAAGTCATCATGGATACTCATATACATTTTATGGACATACATTTTTATTTTTTATTTTGCACAGGAGAATGGCTGAATCATATGGTAGATTTATAGCTTATATTTTCAAAAAACTATCAAATGTTCTTCCAAAGTAGTGGTATCATTTCATATTCCTAAGAGCAATGTGTATGAGTTTCAATTCCTCTACATCCTTGCCAACACTTGATATGGTCAAGCTTTTTAATTTTAGACATCCTAATAGATGGTTAGTGGTATTTTATTTTGGTTTATATTTGTAATCCTTCATGACTAATGATACCAAATATCTTTTCATGTACCGATTTTCCATCATATATCCTATTTAATGAAGTATCTGTTCAAATCTCTTGCCTATTTTGTATTATATTTGTATTAGCATTTTGAGAGTCCTTATATATTCTGGATAGAAATCTTTTATAAGATTTTTGGGTTACAATTATTTTCTTCCAAACCGTGGAGTATCTTTTCATTATCTTAAAAGTGTCTTGCAAAAAAAAAAAAAGTTGCTCACTTCAGTGAGATTTAATGTATCACTGTTTCCTTTTTTATGTAGCATTTTTGGTATCATATCTAAGAAAATGTGTTTTACTCAAGGTCACAAAGATTGTCCCCTGTGTTTTCTTTGAGACCTTTCATAGGTTTAGGTTTTATATTTACATCAATGATTCATTTATATATTCACTTATATGGTCAAGGTTTGGATTAAAGCTTTTATTTTCATATGGATAGCCATCTGTATCTATTGTCTTTTCACCTTTGTTGGCAATCAGTTGTTCAGCTGTGTGTGGATCTGCTTCTGGACTTAAGTTGATCTGTTTGGTTTTTCCTTACACCAACACCAAATTGTCTTCATTAAAGTAAATTTATAATAAATTTTGGAGTTAGATAGTAGGACTCTGCCAATCTTAGTCTTCATATTTCTGTTTGTTTGTTTGTTTTTTGTTTGTTTGGGCTGTTCAAGTTCTTTTGAATTTCCATGAGAAGTTTATAATTATCAAGTCATTTTCAACAAAAAGAGTATGCTGATTTAAAAAAAAATGTATTTATTTATTTCACAGAGAGAGAGAAAGCACATGAGAGAACACAAGCAGGGAGAGCAGCAGAGAGAGAGGGAGAAACAGGTTCCCTGCTGAGTAGGGATCCTAATGCAGGACTCCATCCCAGGATCCCAGGATCACAGCCTGAGCTGAAGGCAGACACTCAACCTACTGAGTCATCCATGTGCTTCAAGGGTATGCTGAATTTTAATCTAACATATTAAGTCTTCTAATTCATAAACATGGTATGATCATCCATTTATTTAGGTCTTTTTTAGTTACTTTCAGTTGGTTTCCATCCTTACATAGTTACTTCACATGCTGGTGCTATCCATTTGTGCTGGAGGGATTAGAGTGGACTCTCTGCAGATCTCTTGAGTTCTATCTTTGGGCAGCTTTCTTCTTTTCTATACTCTGCCTTAGTCCCTCCACTCAGGGATTCTTCCAGGCTCAGCCTGTTTCCTCTTTTTCTTTGATGCAACCTAGAAACCTTCTTAAGAGAATAAGCTGTGGAAAATTTAGGACTTTCCTCATTTGTTTCCTATCCCTTTGAGATCACTCTCCTCTATTGTCTAATTCCTGATATCTTGGGTTCTGTTGTTCCAGGCATTTTGTTCAATTTTTATGATATTTCATAAAAATTGGAGATTAAATGCATCTTGGCTAAAATCAGAAATCTTGAACAGATTATAAAGTAATCTTAACCAAACAATATTTTTTTTAAATAAAAACATGTTTTATGGAACTGTAGCACATTTAACCAAGAAACATAATTTTTGTTTAAAAATAAAGTATTCCTAACTGATCTTTTAAAAGGAAAATTGAAATTGTGAAAAAATATGTCATGATTTTATGAAAAGTTTTCTTAAATACATTGGAAATATCAATTAGGGATGTAAAAGAGTACAAGTAAGAGTAACAGGCAGTTTTGAAGTGTACCATCAGTGAGTTCTCTCAAGTTGTTCAGGTTTCAACCTAAATGTTAAAGAGAAGAAAAAATTTGAAATAAATTTGGGAAGTGATCAGAAGGTCAATATATATTCAAACTAAACATGAGAGTTGAGTGGCTTACCAAAAGGACTGAAAAAAAAAAGTGGATTTGTTATTAAGCTTGCCAATATAATATCCTGAAAGCAGCCTTCAAGGTCTATAGGAAGATAATCTCACCTCTATGATCAGAGAAATAGAGATTTGGGTTAAATGATTAACCAATCCTTGACAGGAAATGAATAAGTAGTGTTTATCCTAGGAAATTCCAGTATCACTGTGAGTTAATGAAGTACCCTAAAAAAAACTAATTGACAGTATATGCTAATTTGTGGTAATTGAATGGACATGAAAAATGAAGAAAGTGAGAAAAGATATTGTCAGAAATGCAAGAAAAGAGATTGTCAGAAATACAGTAATTCAGAATATAACATCTGAATTAAGTGGAAAGGAGAATATAACAGAGAAATGGAAAATTTTCATCTTGGGCTGCAATTATGCATTGCATAGATAAGAGATGTAGGAAATTAAGAGGTAGAAAATGAAGTAAGTTAAAAAGAGTGAGAAGTATGAGTGGAACAAGTCTTTCTCAGAATTCCAGTTCGAATATTGAGGTAGAATGACAGACTTTTCCATCTCAGAGATAGTTACATAGATTTGATTCTGTCCCATAAAAGCATCCCATAAAATGTTTTTGCAAAGTGCATTTTCTAGTTCAGTCCTCCAAAGTTAACTGAGATTAACCAAGCATCATTGTTATGGGATTTTTGAGGAGAAGAATTCCTAGAGAGCCAGTTGTATAACTCAAGTGAAACTTCCTTAGCACTGGAAGGGTAATTTCTCTTTTGATGTATTTCTCACAGCAACTAGTGTAATGTTATTAAAGTAGCTGATGTTCAAAAACACGTTTCTGTTGTTTAAACAAAGACAACTCTCAGACCTCCCACAGTGGGAGCAGAAAAAATACAAGTGGGCTTTTCTTGGGTGAAAGATGACTAAAAATGAAAATTGAATCTAACTGCACATCTATATTTTTGTTTGTTTTTCAGAAAACACCACAAAATATCATATAATTATAGCTATATTTGGAATCATCATTTTAATACTTCTAGGATTATTTATTTATAAATATTATTGCAAGAAAAATGACAATAAAAACGGTAAGATATAAAAATGGGATACAGTAAATTATGACAAATCTAATAGAATGAGTGGGACAGGTGAGAATAGGGAAAGAGTATCGTCATTTTTTTTTCTTTGAGATATTAAGCTGTTTAGGAAAACAAAGATCAAAATAATAACAGTTTTTCTTCCATAGCATGTTAATAGTTGTTTATAATCAGTCTACTAATGGTCATATTTTGAAGTAAAAAGAATGGGTATATTAGGTATGTTTTTGTTTTTGATGTTGTTAGTGTTGAGAAAACAGAAACCAATAAGATGTGGGCATTTGAGGAAAATTTTATTCTAAACTTAAATTTTCGTTTCAGTCCCAAAGTTCTCTGTTTCTTAGTATCCATGGCCTATGTACTCCTTTCCTCTTGAATAACCCTATTCTTATCTGAAGTTTGAAGTGATATCAGTTCCCTCGTTAAGAGGGATTCTGATATAAGTAAAAAAAGATTCTGATATCTGTCTTGTTAGCTGACTCTTTCCCTTACTAACCTTAACAAAGCAAGTTACTGTGTTGAGAAAACCGTTTGGTAAGGATCTGATGGCAGCCTTAGCTAGAAACTGTTGGAATTATGTCTGCAGCCATATAAATGAGAGAACGCTGAATCCTAACCATTGAATCTTAACCCACCAGGGAGGGTCAAGCAGCCATATAAATGAGCTTGTAAACAAATCCTTCCCTGGCCAAGATCCCAGTGGTGCCCAATATCATGATTGCAGTTTTATGAAAAACCCTAAGGTGGAGGATCAGGTGAAGCTGTATTGTGTGATGATAAATGAAACTGTGAGATAATAAATGTGTTGTTTTAATCCACTAAATTTGTGGTTATCTGCTATTTAATAACAGATAATAATACAATAAAATACAGGCATAATCTTGGAATATCTCAAGCAAAATGAAAGTTTTAATCATCTTAATGTGCAGTGGAGCTAGTGATTTTTTTAAAGAAAATCTTTGTTTATTAAGTGGACAACCTCATTGAGTTCACTTACTATTTTTATAATATAATTTTATTGATCTTCTTGAGTTTTTGAAAACTATATATCATTTCAAGATGACAATTTCCCTCTTTCTACAGTAAAGTTGTAGATAGATGATAGGAGACAAATCTCTTTTTTTTCATTTTAATATGTCATTTCCTAGAATATCTGAATTATATTGAATGTCCTTGATTTTTTCATATTTAAAATAGATTTTTAAAAAATTTTCATGTATTTGCTAAAAAAGAGAGCGAGCACAGCTTATGTTTTAGTTTTTCGTTATTTAGAAAAAATGTTTGCTATCAGTTTCTGATGGATACTCTTTATTGGGTTAATCATGTTTCCTTCTATGCCAAACTTTCAATTTTTTTCTTTCTCTCTTTTTAATTTTTTTTATGTTCCATTAGCCAGCATATAGTACATCATAAGGTTTTGATGTAGTGTTCAACAATTCATTAGTTGTATATAAATCAAGAATGAATCTATGATGATCACTTAATTTTTGCATATATCAAAATAATTATTCTTATTTAATTTATTATTTTGGAAATATACATTAACAAAATTTCCACCTTTTAAATAATTCTTGTAATTTTTATAAAAACTTACATGTTCATATGTGTAATTTCTTAGTATACTGCTTTAGGTTAACTAAATCTTGGTTGAATTTATAAATCTCATTTGTCCATTTAGACTCCCCCCTTCATTAGTCCTTTTCCTCTCCTAATGTCTGCCATGCTTTTCCTTATGTTCCACAAATAAGTGAAACTGTATGATAATTGTCTTTTTCTGCTTGACTTATTTCACTCAGTATAATCTCCTTCAGTTCCAGCTATGCTGATACAAAGCTGGGTATTCATCCTTTCTGATGGTTGAGTAATAGTCCATTGTATATATGGACTACATCTTCTTTATCCATTCATCTATTGAAGGGTATCTCAGTTATTTCCACATTTTGGCTATTGTGGACATTGCTGCTATGAACATTGGGGTGCATATGGCCCTTCTTTTCAATACATCTGTATCTTTGGGGTAAATACCCAGTAGTGTAATTTTTAATTTTTTGAGGAAACTCCACACTGTTTTCCAAAGTGGCTGCACCAATTTTCATTCCCACCAACAGTGTAAGAGGGTTCCCTTTTATTTACAACTTCTCTAATGTTTATTGTTTCTTGCCTTGTCAATTTTTGCCATTCTAACTGGTGTATGGTGGTATCTCAATGTGGTTTTGATTTGTATTTCCCTAATGGTTAGTGATGATAAACATTTTTTCATGTGTCTGCTAGCCAGTTGTATGTCTTCATTGAAGAAATATCTGTTCACATCTTCTGCCCATTTTTTGACTTGATTATCTGTATTTTGAGTGTTGAGTTTGAGAAGTTCTTTATAGATCTTGAATACAGCTCTTTATCTCTAGTGTCATTTGCAAGTATATTCTCCCATTCTGTGGGAGGCCTCTTTGTTTTGTTAACTGTTTCCATTGCTGTGCACAAACTTTATTCTGATGAAGTCCTAAACGTTCATTTTTGCTCTTCTTTCCTTTTAATGTAGTTGCAAAAGTTGAACTGTTGGATCATATCATTTCCCTAATTTCTCTTTCTACAGTTACATTTTTAATGTAAAGGAAAGTAACTAATTTCTGTGCTTTGATTTTGTATCTTGTCATATTACTGAATTGCTGTATGAGTTCCAGTAATTTGGTGTTGGAGACTTTTGGGTTTTACTTATGGAATTTACTCATCTGCAAAGAGAGAGAGTTTGACTTCTTCTTTGCCAATTTGAATACCTTTTATTTCTTCTTGTTTTCTGATTGCTGTTGCTAGGACTTCTAGTACTATGTTGAACAACAGTGGTGAGAGTGGGCATCCCTATTGTGTTCCTGACCTTAATGGAAAAGTCCTCAGTTTTTTCATATTGAGAATGATATTCGTCATGGTCTTTTCATAGATGGCTCTGATATTGAAATATGTTTCCTCTATCCCTACACTTTGAAGAGTTTTAATCAAGAAAGGACACTGTATTTTGTCAAATGTTCTTTCTGCATCAATTTTGAGGACCATATGGTTCTTCTCTCTCTTCTTATTAGTGTGTTCTATCACACTGATTGTTGAACCACCCCTGCATCCCAGGGATAAATCCCACCTAGTCATGATGGATAATCTTTTTAATGTACTATTGGATCCTATTAGCTATGGTCTTTTTGAGAATTTTGGCATCCATATTCATCAGGGATATTGGTCCAAAATTCTTTTTTTTTTTTTAACTTATTTTCAGCATAACAGTATTCATTGTTTTTTGCACCACACCCAGTGCTCCATGCAATCTGTACCCTCTCTAATACCCACCACCTGGTTCCCCCAATCTTCCACCCCCCACCCCTTCAAACCCCTCAGATTGTTTTTCAGAGTCATAGTCTCTCATGGTTCACCTCCCCTTCCAATTTCCCCCAACTCCCTTAAATTCTCCTTTTTGAACGGGCCTTTGCCGGATTTTGGGATCGAGGTCATGCTGTCCTTATAAAAACAGTCTGGAAGTTTTCTTTCTGTTTATTTTTTTGAAACAACTTCAGGAGAACAGCTATTATTTCTTCTTTGGCTGCTTGGTAGAATTCCCCCAGGTAATCCCTCAGTCCTAAATGCTTGTTTTTTGGGAGGTTTTTGATCACTGCTTCAATCTCATAACTGGCTATTGATCTATTCAGGTTGTCAATTTCTTCCTATTTCAGTGTTGGTAGTATATAGGTTTTCAAGAATGCATTTCTTCCAGGTTGCTTAATTTATTGGCATATAGTTGATAATAATTTCTGATTATTGTTTCTATTTCCTTGGTGTTGTGATCTCTCCTTGTTCATTCATAATTTTATTAATTTAGGCCCTTTCCCTTTTCTTTTGGATAAGTCTGGTCAGTGGTTTGTTGATCTTATTAATTCTTTCAAAGAAGCAGCTTCTAGTTTT
The DNA here is from genome assembly GCF_011764305.1 of Mustela putorius furo. Taxonomy (NCBI): domain Eukaryota; kingdom Metazoa; phylum Chordata; class Mammalia; order Carnivora; family Mustelidae; genus Mustela; species Mustela putorius. The sequence continues at coordinate 32,190 of NW_025421483.1, forward strand.
GATGATTTGTTCTACAGTATTTCTGGTTTCTAATTCACTGATCTCTGCTGTAATCTTAATTATTTCTCTTCTTGTGTATGGTTTAGGGTTAATTTGTTGTTTTCTTCAGTACTCTAAGGTGTAAATTTATTTGGTTTACACTTTGCTTGAAGTGGTGGAATGTTCATTTTAAGTAGAATAAGAAAGTTTTTGTATGCATTTTTTAAACTCCTAAAGCAAACATAAGCAAATAGAATATAAAGATATATTGCCAAATACAATAATCAAGTTAAAATGGAATACTAAAAAGTGCTAGAATAATTCATAACAAGGCAATAATAAAAGAATAGAGGAAAAAAGCCCAGGGACAAATGTTAACCAAATGTAATACAGGAGCCTTAAATTCAACTATATAAATAGCTTTATTAATTACAAATGGACAAAATATGTTAATTAAAATGAAAGAGATCATCATATTGGACTTTTTAAAAGGCCCAATTATACATTATTAGAAACCTACCTTGAAAATAAATATTGGTTAAAATAAATAAAAATATATATATAATGGATGAATAGGATAGAAAAGCATGTACAATACTAACACTAAAATCTGGAGAAGATATATTGATAAGAAAAATTGACTTTAAATCAGGATATAAGGGACATTAAATAATGATAAGGGTATGTGGATGGATCAATTTGTTAAGGGTCTGCCTTCAGCTCACATCATGATCCCATGGTCCTGGGATCAAGCCCCATGACAGCAAGGAGTGTGCTTCTCCCTCTTCCCTCTCCCCCTACCACTGCTAATGCTCGCTCTCTCTCTCCCTCAAATAAATAAAGTTTTTAAAAACAAAAACAGAAAAAACCTAGTAAATTCTCTGAGACCATTAATACTTCTGAATTAGCAAATTTTAACTTCATAACAAAACCTCAAATACATGAAGTGAAAACTGATAGAATAAGATCTGAAAACATCAGCACTCCTCTTTTCGTAGACTGGAAACAATAGAAGTTAGAATACCTAGATAGAAATCTCAATCAATTTGACATTGATAAAAGACTCTAAAAACAACTGTAGAAACTATTTTTCAATTGCACATAAAACATACCCTACAAACAAAGTACAGGTGACAGACATAATTTAACCTGTTTGAAGTAATAGAAATCATGCAAATTGTGTTCTATGATCATAAATTAATTATATATCAAAAACAGAGATATAAATAAATTACACCCCACCCCACTGCCTCTGGTATTCAAATATTAAGCAACACACTGATAAATAGAAGATGAATCAAGGAGGAAATAACCAAGAAATAAAAAGTATTTTGGATGAAAATGAAAATCCATCATATCATTTTTTATGGGTAGAGTTAAAACAGTGCTTATAGAAGAATTTATTAAATTATAACCTTATATTTTAAAAAGTCTCAAATTATTTATCTAAAATTCCACATTAAAAGTTCTTTAAATGAATGAAATAAGCCCAAAGCCATTAAAAGGAAATAAAAATAAAGATATGTTTATCAGAAATAAATGATATTGATAATGGAAAAACAGTAGAGAAAATTAATAGCTAAGATTATATTTTTTTAATTTTTTTTCAGCGTAAAAGTATTCATTGTTTTTGCTCCACACCCAGTGCTCCATGCAATATGTGCTCTCCCCAATACCCACCACCTGGTTCCCCAACCTACCACCCCCCGCCCCTTGTAAATCCTCAGGTTGTTTTTCAGAGTCCATAGTCTCTGATGGTTCACCTCCCCTTCCAATTTCCCTCAACTCCATTCTCCTCTCCATCTCCCCTTGTCCTCCATGCTATTTGTTATGCTCCACAAATAAGTGAAACCATATGATAATTGACTCTCTCTGCTTGACTTATTTCACTCAGCATAATCTCTTCTAGTCCTGTTATGTTGATGTAAATGTTGGGTATTCATCCTTTCTGATGGAGGCATAATACTCCATAGTGCATATGGACCACATCTTCCTTATCCATTCATCTGTTGAAAGGCATCTTGATTCTTTCCACAGTTTGGCGACCATGGCCATTGCTGCGATAAACACTGGGGTACAGATGGCCCTTCTTTTCACTACATCTGTATCTTTGTGGTAAATACCCAGTAGTGCAATTGCAGGGTCCTAGGGAAGCTCTATTTTTAATTTCTTGAGGAATCTCCACACTGTTCTCCAAAGTGGCTGCATCAACTTGCATTCCCACCAAAAGTGTAAGAGGGTTCCCCTTTCTCCACATACTCTCTAACACACATTGTTTCCTGTCTTGCTAATTTTGGCCATTCTAACTGGTGTAAGGTGATATCTCAATGTGGTTTTAATTTGAATCTCCTTAATAGCTAGTGATGATGAACATTTTTTCATATGTCTGATAGCCATTTGTATGTCTTCATTGGGGAAGTGTCTGTTCATATCTTCTGCCCATTTTTTGATATGATTATCTGTTTTGTGTGTGTTGAGTGTACTTTGAAAAAACAATGAAATTGACCAACCTCTAGTAAAACTGGCAAGTAAAAAATATACATATATGTAAGAGAAGGCATTGATTACCAAGATTAAGATGAAGGAAGGCAACAACTAAAAATTTAGAGACATTGAAAAATAGACAATATTATTATCAAATTCAAGCCTAAAAGTTCAAAAATTTACAAGAAATAGTCAATTTCTTTGAGAGATGCAAATGGCAAAACTTCTTACAGAAGAAATAGTTAAGTGAATAGTCATTTATCTATCATCAAATAAATTGAATTTGTACCTTAAATTGTTTTTTTACATTTTTTTAAAATTTTTTATTTTTATAAACATATATTTTTATCCCCAGGGGTACAGGTCTGTAAATCACCAGGTTTACACACTTCACAGCACTCACCAAAGCACATACCCTCCCCAATGTCCATAATCCCACCCCCTTCTCCCAAGCCCCCTCCCCCCAGCAACCCTCAGTTTGTTTGTGAGATTAAGAGTCACTTATAGTTTGTCTCCCTCCCAAATCCATCTTGTTTCATTGATTCTTCTCCTACCCACTTAAGCCCCCATGTTGCATCACCACTTCCTCATATCAGGGAGATCATATGATAGTTGTCTTTCTCTGCTTGACTTATTTCGCTAAGCATGATATGCTCCAGTTCCATCCATGTTGTCACAAATGGCAAGATTTCATTTCTTTTGATGGCTGCATAGTATTCCATTGTGTATATATACCACTTCTTCTTGATCCATTCATCTGTTGATGGACATCTAGGTTCTATCCATAGTTTGGCTATTGTGGACATTGCTGCTATAAACATTCGGGTGCACGTGCCCCTTTGGATCACTATGTTTGTATCTTTAGGATAAATACCCAGTAGTGCAATTGCTGGATCATAGAGCAGTTCTATTTTCAACATTTTGAGGAACCTCCATGCTGTTTTCCAGAGTGGCTGCACCAGCTTGCATTCCCACCAGCAGTGTAGGAGGGTTCCCCTTTCTCCGCATCCTCACCAGCATCTGTCATTTCCTGACTTATTGATTTTAGCCATTCTGACTGGTGTGAGGTGATATCTCATTGTGGTTTTGAGTTGTATTTCCCTGGTGCCGAGGGATATGGAGCAATTTTTCATGTGTCTGTTGGCCATCTGGATGTCTTCTTTGCAGAAATGTCTGTTCATGTCCTCTGCCCATTTCTTGATTGGATTATTTGTTCTTTGGGTGTTGAGTTTGCTAAGTTCTTTATAGATTCTGGACACTAGTCCTTTATCTGATATGTCGATTGCAAATATCTTCTCCCATTCTGTCAGTTGTCTTTTGATTTTGTTAACTGTTTCCTTTGCTGTGCAAAAGCTTTTGATCTTGATGAAATCCCAATAGTTCATTTTTGCCCTTGCTTCCCTTGCCTTTGGCGTTGTTCCTAGGAAGATGTTGCTGCGGCTGAGGATGAAGAGGTTGCTGCCTGTGTTCTCCTCAAGGATTTTGATGGATTCCTTTCACACATTGAGGTCCTTCATCCATTTTGAGTCTATTTTTGTGTGTGGTGTAAGGAAATGGTCCGATTTCATTTTCCTGCATGTGGCTGTCCAATTTTCCCAGCACCATTTATTGAAGAGGCTGTCTTTTTTCCATTGGACATTCTTTCCTGCTTTGTTGAAGATTAGTTGACTGTAGAGTTGAGGGTCTATTTCTGGGCTCTCTATTCTGTTCCATTGATCTATGTGTCTGTTTTTGTGCCAGTACCATGCTGTCTTGATGATGACAGCTTTGTAATAGAGCTTGAAGTCCGGAATTGTGATGCCACCAACGTTGGCTTTCTTTTTCAATATCCCTTTGGCTATTCGAAGTCTTTTCTGGTTCCATATAAATTTTAGAATTATTTGTTCCATTTCCTTGAAAAAGATGGATGGTACTTTGATAGGAATTGCATTAAATGTGTAGATTGCTTTAGGTAGCATAGACATTTTCACAATATTTATTCTTCCAATCCAGGAGCATGGAACATTTTTCCATTTCTTTGTGTCTTCCTCAATTTCTTTCATGAGTACTTTATAGTTTTCTGAGTATAGATTCTGTGCCTCTTTGGTTAGGTTTATTCCTAGGTATCTTATGGTTTTGGGTGCAATTGTAAATGGGATTGACTCCTTAATTTCTCTTTCTTCTGTCTTGCTGTTGGTGTAGAGAATGGCAACTGAATTCTGTGCATTGATTTTATATCCTGACACCTTACTGAATTCCTGTATAAGTTCTAGCAGTTTTGGAGTGGAGTCTTTTGGGTTTTCCACATATAGTATCATATCATCTGCGAAGAGTGATAATTTGACTTCTTCTTTGCCGATTTGGATGCCTTTAATTTCCTTTTGTTGTCTGATTGCTGAGGCTAGGACCTCTAGTACTATGTTGAATAGCAGTGGTGATAATGGACATCCCTGCTGTGTTCCTGACCTTAGCGGAAAAGCTTTCAGTTTTTCTCCATTGAGAATGATATTTGCGCTGGGTTTTTCCTAGATGGCTTTGATGATATTGAGGTATGTGCCCTCTATCCCTACACTTTGAAGAGTTTTAATCAGAAAGGGGTGCTGTACTTTGTCAAATGCTTTTTCAGCATCTATTGAGAGTATCATATGGTTCTTGTTCTTTCTTTTATTGATGTGTTGTATCACATTGACTGAATTGCGGATGTTGAACCAACCTTGCAGCCCTGGAATAAATCCCACTTAGTCATGGTGAATAATCCTTTTAATGTACTGTTGAATCCTATTGGCTAGTATTTTGTTGAGTATTTTCGCATCTGTGTTCATCAAGGATATTGGTCTATAGCTCTCTTTTTTGAGGGGATCCTTGTCTGGTTTTGGGATCAAGGTGATGCTGGCCTCATAAAATGAGTTTGGAAGTTTTCCTTCCATTTCGATTTTTTGGAACAGTTTCAGGAGAATAGGAATTAGTTCTTCTTTAAATGTTTGGTAGAATTCCCCTGGGAAGCCGTCTGGCCCTGGGCTTTTGTTTGTTTGGAGATTTTTAATGACTGTTTCAATCTCCTTACTGGTTATGGGTCTATTCAGGCTTTCTATTTCTTCCTGGTTCAGTTGTGGTAGTTTATATGTTTCTAGGAATTCATCTATTTCTTCCAGATTGTCAAATTTATTGGCGTAGAGTTGCTCATAGTATGTTCTTATAATAGTTTGTATTTCTTTGGTGTTTGTTGTGATCTCTCCTCTTTCATTCATGATTTTATTTATTTGGGTCCTTTCTCTTTTCGATAAGTCCGGCCAGGGGTTTATCAATTTTATTATTCTTTCAAAGAACCAGGTCCTAGTTTCATTGATTTGTTCTATTGTTTTTTTGGTTTCTATTTAATTGATTTCTGCTCTGATCTTTATGATTTCTCTTCTCCTGCTGGGCTTAGGGTTTCTTTCTTGTTCTTTCTCCAGCTCCATTAGATGTAGGGTTAGGTTGTGTACCTGAGACCTCTCTTGTTTCTTGAGAAAGGCTTGTACCGCTATATATTTTCCTCTCAGGACTGCCTTTGTTGTGTCCCACAGATTTTGGACCGTTGTATTTTCATTATCATTTGTTTCCATGATTTTTTTCAATTCTTCTTTAATTTCCCGGTTGACCCATTCATTCTTTAGAAGGATGCTGTTTAGTCTCCATGTATTTGGGTTCTTTCCAAACTTCCTTTTGTGGTTGAGTTCTAGCTTTAGAGCATTGTGGTCTGAAAATATGCAGGGAATGATCCCAATCTTTTGATACCGGTCGAGTCCTGATTTAGGACCGAGGATGTGATCTATTCTGGAGAATGTTCCATGTGCACTAGAGAAGAATGTGTATTCTGTTGCTTTGGGATGAAATGTTCTGAATATATCTGTGATGTCCATCTGGTCCAGTGTGTCGTTTAAGGCCTTTATTTCCTTGCTGATCTTTTGCTTGGATGATCTGTCCATTTCAGTGAGGGGAGTGTTAAAGTCCCCACTATTATTGTATTATTATTGATGTGTTTATTTGATTTTGTTATTAATTGGTTTATATAGTTGGCAGCTCCCATGTTGGGGGCATAGATATTTAAAATTGTTAGATCTTCTTGTTGGACAGACCCTTTGGGTATGATATAGTGTCCTTCCTCATCTCTTATTATAGTCTTTGGCTTAAAATCTAATTGATCTGATATAAGGATTGCCACTCTTGCTTTCTTCTGATGTTCATTAGCATGGTAAATTCTTTTCCACCCCCTCACTTTAAATCTGGAGGCGTCTTCGGGTTTAAAATGAGTTTCTTGGAGGCAACATATAGATGGGTTTTGTTTTTTTATCCATTCTGATACCCTGTGTCTTTTGACAGGGGCATTTAGCCCATTAACATTCAGGGTAACTATTGAGAGATATGAATTTAGGGCCATTGTATTGCCTGTAAGGTGACTGTTATTGTATATGGTCTCTGTTCCTTTCTGATCTACCACTTGTAGGCTCTCTCTTTGCTTAGAGGACCCCTTTCAAGATTTCCTGTAGAGCTGGTTTGGTGTTTGCAAATTCTTTCAGTTTTTGTTTGTCCTGGAAGCTTTTAATCTCTTCTTTTATTTTCAATGATAGCCTAGCTGGATATAGTATTCTTGGCTGCATGTTTTTCTTGTTTAGTGCTCTGAAAATATCATGCCAGCTCTTTCTGGCCTGCCAGGTCTCTGTGGATAAGTCAGCTGCCAATCTAATATTTTTACCATTGTATGTTACAGACTTCTTTTCCCGGGCTGCTTTCAGGATTTTCTCTTTGTCACTGAGACTTGTAAATTTTACTATTAGGTGACGGGGTGTGGGCCTATTCTTATTGATTTTGAGGGGCGTTCTCTGAACCTCCTGAATTTTGATGCTCGTTCCCTTTGCCATATTGGGGAAATTCTCCCCAATAATTCTCTCCAGTATACCTTCTGCTCCCCTCTCTCTTCTTCTTCTGGAATCCCAATTATTCTAATGTTGTTTCGTCTTATGGTGTCACTTATCTCTCGAATTCTCCCCTCGTGGTCCAGTAGCTCTTTGTCCCTCTTTTGCTCAGCTTCTTTATTCTCTGTCATTTGGTCTTCTATATCAGTAATTCTTTCTTCTGCCTCACTTATCCTAGCAGTGAGAGCCTCCAGTTTTGATTGCACCTCATTAATAGCTTTTTTGATTTCAACTTGGTTAGATTTTAGTTCTTTTATTTCTCCAGAAAGGGCTTTTATATCTCTCGAGAGGGTTTCTCTAATATCTTCCATGCCTTTTTCAAGCCCGGCTAGAACCTTGAGAATTGTCATTCTGAACTCTAGATCTGACATATTATCAATGTCTGTATTGATTATGTCCCTAGCCTTTGGTATTGCCTCTTGTTCTTTTTTTTGTGTTGAATTTTTCCGTCATGTCATTTTGTCCAGATAAGAGTATATGAAGGAGCAAGTAAAATACTAAAAAGGTGGCAACAATCCCAGGAAAATATGCTTTAACCAAATTAGAAGAGACCCCAAATCGTGAGGACGGAGAAAGGGGATAAAAAGAGGTTCAAAAAGGAAGGAAAAAAAAAAAGAAAAAAAAGAATTAAAAAGAATTAAAAAAAAGAAAACAAATAAGAAAAATTTAAAAAAGAAAATATATATATATTAGATAAACTAGTTAAAAAACGTTAAAAAGAAAAGGTAAAAGTTTAAAAAATTTTAACCAGAAGGCAAGAAAAAAAAACAAAAAATGAAAAAGAAAAAAATTAAATTAACTGCAAGACTAAAAAAATCACAGGGAAAAGGCCATGAGTTCCGTTCTTTGCTTTCTCCTCCTCTGGAATTCTGCTGCTCTCCTTGGTATTGAAACCACACTCCTTGGTAGGTGAACTTGGTCTCGGCTGGATTTCTTGTTGATCTTATGGGGGAGGGGCCTGTTGTAGTGATTCTCAAGTGTCTTTGCCCCAGACGGAATTGCACCGCCCTTATCAGGGGTCGGGGTGAGTAATCCGCTTGGGTTTGCTTTCAGGAGCTTTTGTTCCCTGAGTGCTTTCCATAGGTTCCGGAGGACGGGGAATACAAATGGCGGCCTCCTGGTCTCCGCCCGGAGGAGCAGAGAGCCCTGGGCCCCACTCCTCAGTGCGCCCTCAGAGAACAGCGCCCAGTTACTCCCCTCTACCTGACCTCCAGCCGTGCTCCGAGCTCACCGAGCCTGCAACTGTTTCAAGGTAACACCGAGCTGTGAGCTTACTGTCGGCTCTGTCTCTGTAGCCGGCTTTCCCGTTCCAATACCCGCCAGCTCTGCGACACTCAGACACCCCCGATCCTTCTGTGACCCTGCAGGACCTGAGGCCACGTTGACCCCGCGTGGGCTTCGCCCCAGTTTAGCCTCTGGAGCGATGTCCCTCAGCGGAACAGACTTTTAAAAGTCCTGATTTTGTTTCTCGTTGCTCTGCCGCTTGCCGGGAGCCGGCCCCTCCCCCCAGGGTCTATCTTCCCGTCGCTTTGGATTCACTTCTCTGCCAGTCCTACCTTTCAGAAAGTGGTTGTTTTTCTGTTTCCAGAATTGCTGTTCTTCTTCTCTTCGATCTGCCAATGGATTTTCAGGTGTTTCCAATCTTTAGATAAGCTATCTAGCTGATCTCTGGCTAGCTGAAGTAGTCTCAGCCTGCTACTTCTCCGCCATCTTGACTCCTCCCCCGCTGTAGCTTAAATTTTTTTAAAGATTTTTATTTACTTATTTGACAGTGACAGAGAGATCATAAGCAGGCGAGAGGCAGGCAGAGAGAGAGGGGAATCAGGCTCCCCGCTAAGCAGAAAACCCGATTTGGGGCTCGATCCCAGGACCCGAGCCCACAACCTGAGCGAAAGGCAGAGGCTTAACCCACTGAGCCACCCAGGCACCCCTGTAGTTTAAAATTTTTAAAGAGGGAAAAATCTAAGCCCAGTTGGTTTCAGTGGGAATTCCAGTGAACATCTGAAGAAGAAATAACATCAATCCACAAACCACTTCCAGAATATAGAAGAGGTGGAAAAATATTTTACCTCACTTTATTAAAAAAAAATAGCATGATATAAGAATCAGGTGAAAATTCTAAAAGTATAGGCCAATATTTATAAGAACATAGAGAAAATTTCTGAAAAAAATTTTAACAATTATACACAGCAATACATGGAAAAGATAATGTAGTTTGACTGAATCAGGTTTATTCCAGGAATGCAAAATTGTCCTAAACTTTAAAAAAAGTGACAAATACAATGTACCATATCACAATCTAAAAAAGAAAAATAATGTGATCACTATAATAAAGACATAAAACACAGTAGATTAAAAAATCAATATCTATATTTCCATTCCTATTGAAAACTATCAGCAAACTAGAAATATATGTAAAAATCTTTAACTTGATAAAGCGCACCTACAAAGAAAACTACAGTTAACATTACCATTAATGAAGAAAGACTGAATAACTTCTCCCCCAAAAACCAGATGAGACAAGGATGTCTGCTCTCATCAGTTTCATTAAACATCATAGTAGAAGGTCTAGCCAGATCAATATGGTAAGAAAAAGAAATTTAAATATGCATATTGGAAAATAATAAGACATTATCTGCTTCTAGGTGATGAGATTGTCTACACACAGGGGATGCAAGAAATTAGATTCTAGAAAGAATAAGTAAATTTAGCAAGAGAAACTTAGTCCCATAAGGATAAATTAAATTGAAAAAAAGAAAATAACTAAACAGGTTGGGACCTGGCAGATCAAAGTCTAAATGTGGAAAAGGGATTTCAAAATATGTGGGGAGTAAAGCAGCAGCCCAGGAGAGTCATTGCCTCTGGGGGGAAAAAAAAAAAAAAAAGAGATCTATAGAGAAAAGAAAGGAGGAATGAATCTACTAAAAGAGATAAACTAAGGATCATTCAGAATGAAAGAGATAAAAGGATACATAATACTTGGTCTCCCCTGTTCCTAAAAACATTAATAAAGTAACTGCAAAGATGATAACATACTGATAGATGAAAACATCCTGAAATAGATATTGTGTCCATTAAATACTCAAGCCATTTCCATATAAGACTATAACTAAAAGTCAGAAAATGCAAACTAAATCTTTCATGCAAACAAAAATATCCCCCAAATTAAGTATAAACTTAAGAAGATAATTATATCATACTAAAAACTATATTAAATATGTTTAAGCATTTCATGACATGGAAAAAAAAAATAAAGAGCACCTTGAATCAAAAATGTGAATACAAAGCACAGAAATGGAAAAAGAATAAAGAAATTGCACAAGGGTTCACTGAAATAAGAAGAGAAAGTTTGAAAGAATGAAGAATAAAGGAATAAAGATGATGGATTCAGATGAAAACTTTGTAAAAAATATTGAAGAAAAAAAAAAACTACAGAGAATTTTAAAGTTTTGTTTTGTCTTGTTTTTTTGTTTTTGTTTTTGTTTTTAAGCAAAAAGGATCAGAAACGAGTGATAGAAATGCCGGAAAAAAAGACTGAACATTCTTCATTGGTGACTCAGAAGAATGAAGAAAATTATAAGAAAAAGAAAATGAAAATAGTGAAGCAGTAATCATATTTAAAAGCAAAACTCAAGAAAATAGTTCAAGTAAAAGAAATATTGACCCAGGACAATCAAATCTAAAACAAATTCTAGTATTGCTATTAAGATTTAAATTTAATTTTAAAAAAATCTTTAGGACCTCCAGAAGAAAACAAAAACTCTGCATAACTGCAGAGCTTGGTCCCCTGTGACAGAAACAAAGAAAAGGAATGAGTTTTCTCACAAAGCTGGCACTATTTGGCTTGACCGAGATGGAGCACAGACTGAGGTTTTTTGTTTTTTTTCAAAGAGCAGAGGAAGCAAAGGTGTCATTGGCCATAGTCTTAGTGTACACACCTCAAGAGATCAGCCTCAAACACCACAGACCACTGAAATTCTTTTTCAGTCAAAACCAGTCCATAAAGGCTGGGAATGGTAACTTCATTTTCAGATATGCAGACAACAAAGCAAACATACAAGGAACATGAAGAATCAAGAAAATATGACACAAAGGAAGAAGGCAAATCTCCAGTAACAATCCCTAAAATATAGAGATCTGTAAATTGTCTGGCAAAAAATTGAAAATAATAATCTTAAGAAGCTCAGTGTATTACAATGGAACACAAATAGACACCTCAACAAAAACAGGAAAATACATGAATAACATGAAGTTTCAACAGTGAGATAGAAACTTCTTTTTAAAGATCCAAACAGAAATACCGTAGCTGAAGAATATAATAACTAAATTCAAACATTCACTAAAGGTTTTCAAAAACAGACATCATTGAGCTGAAGGTACAACCAACAAAAACAAAGATAATTTAAAATTATGCTCTCAGAGGAACAAAAAGAAAAAAAATAATAAAAAAAGAGAGAAGAATATCTAATGCACTACGGGAGGCAATCAAGGAATCCATACATACATTATGAGACTCCCACAATGAGAAGAGAAAGAAAAAGAGTGCAGGAAGTCTGTATGAAGAAATACTTACAAATACAAGGAAAGAAGTAGACATTCAGGTTCATGAAGCCCCAAGAATGTTAATAGGTTTAATGTACGCATTATAATTAAATTGTCATAAGTTAAAGACAAAGAGAAACTTTTGAAAGCAGCAATAAAAAAATTATTCATCCAAAAAAACCCCATGGAGCACCCAAAAAGACTGTAAGTGGGTTTCTCAGCAGAAATCTTGCTGGAGAGTAGGATGATATGTTCAAAATACTGAAAAGAAAAAGTGCCAAACAAGAATATTATAGTTAGAAAATCTGTACTTCAAAAATAAAGGAGAGATGAGCACATTCTCAGACAAAAGGAGTTCTTCATCACTAGGCATGCCTTACCAGAAATGCTAAATGGAGTTCTTCAAGCTGAAATGAAGGAAACTAATTAGCAGCATGAAAGCATGCAAAAGTATAACTCACTGGTTAAAGAAAATAATTAAATACAATATATTATATTACTGTATTGGTGGCACATAACCACTTTCAAGTCAAGTACAAAATTTAAAATATAATAATAATAAAAATAATTAAAACTATAATAATTTATTAATGGTTACACAATATAATAAGATGTAAACTGTGACATCAAAATATACAGACAGTGTTGGGAGGAGGAAAGTGTAATGTCATCTAAAGCAATCAAAAGTTGCTCTCAGTTTAAAATAGACTGTTATAAGACATTTTATACCAGCCTCATATTTATGGAAACACAAATTAAAAAGTTGTAGTGGGGGGAGGGGGAGGAAGAGGGTGGCGGGTTTATGGACAATGGGGAAGGTATGTGTTATGAAGTATGTAAACTTGGCGATTCACAGACCTGTACCCCTGGGGCTAATACATTATATGTTAAAAAAATTAGAAAAACATGTATACAAATTAAAATGAAAAAGTTGTAGATTCACAAACTATAAAAGAGAAAGGAATGAAAGCATACCACTACAAAGTAAGACAGCAAGAGAAGAAACAAAGAAATAGAAAACACTCATAAAATAATTAATAAAATGGCAAAAATGAGTTCTCACCTATATATAGTTACTTAAAGTATAAATAGATCAAATTCTACATCAAAAGGCTCTAAATCAAATTAGCTAAATCAAGTTTTTAAACAGTAAAACTCAATATGTGTTGCTTACAAGAGACTCATTTTAGATGTAAGGATACACACAGGCTGAATGTGAGGAAATGGGAAATTTTCCATAAAAATTGTAAGCAAAACAGAGCAGGGGTGGCTATAGATCATACAAAATAGATTTTAAGTCAAAACTGTCAAAAGAGAAAAAGAAGGTCATTTATTTTAATAAAAATGATCAATTTATCAATAAAATATAACACTTTAAAAACATATATCCCAACATTGGAGCCCCTGAATATAGAAAGCACATATTAACCAACCTAAAGAAAGAAAGAAATGACAATACAATAATGGTGGGGATCTTTGGCACCCCATTTTCTACAATGGATAGATCATCTACATAGAAATCAAAAGGAAACAGCTATTTTGACAGCACCATAGAATAAATGAACATAACAAATACAGATTTATTCCATCTAGCAGTAGTAGAACACACATTATTCTCAAGTCTCATTGAAAATTCTCCAGAATAGCTAATATGTTAGGTTGATACAGAAACCAGAGAAACAACTGAAAATATCAATGAAATAACAAGCTATTATTTTGTAAAGATAAAATTGACAAATCTTTAGCTAGACTAAGAAAATAGAGAGACAGCAGTCTTCTATAAATTCTTGATAATGCTGCCTAGTCTCTCTATCGTATCTTAATTTGGGGATTTTTACTATTCAGAAATTTAAAAATCTCACCCAACTAAGTTCATTCTATTTTGTGTTAAAAAAAAATGATTGTTATAAAAATGCAAAATACACAAAAAGAAAATAATGTGGTACAATAGTAACTATACATATTCACATATAAACAGGCACATTTCTGGTGTACTTTTATTTAAATGTTTTGTGTATTTATTATATGTAAATGAACATGCCTTGTATATGTATGTAATGTGTAAAATTACATTTATTGTTACCAAATTATTATTTAAAATAATGTAGTGAGGAAGAACTTTGTGCAAAAAATTTATCCATAAAAGTATATAATTTTAAGGATACGATCATGCATATGGAATTTCTAGGTTAAAGTCTGTACATGTTTATATTAAGTTTGCTGGAATTTTTTCCTTGAAAATTTCTATCAGTTGTGGCTATGTTTCCTTGAATCTTCCCTGAACTTACCAGTATTTTCCTTTTTGAAAACCTGGCAGGATATACTTTCTTTGTCCCTAGTCATTTTACCAAATTGAAAGGTTTTATGGACCTGTGCTATCCAAGTCTCTTTTAGTCCCATCTGTTAATACTTGAGATTCAGAAGAATTTGGTTTTTTTTCAGTCCTTTAAGGCTCAGAATTTCTGTTCCTCTATTTACTTTAATACCTGCTTGTTGCACACTGGATGAATAATTCCCAAGACCCTTTATTTCTTGACACACCTTGATAACTGGAGTCAATGCAACTATATATGGTATAATTATAGATATGAGCATAAATATAGACATAGAGATGATATTCCATAGTGCAATCTGCTTTTGTGTTTTCATAAAGATAAGCAGTTTATGTGTCCATGTTTGTGTGTGATTTTGACCCTTTTATATTTCTTAACTTGTTATTTATCTGAGTTAGTGTACCTAAATGATAGATAATAAACTTTATTTCTGAGTCTATCTAGGTAATTATGAATTAAATGAAAGTCACATAAGTCCTATGAATTATAGTTTTCTATAAAGCGGGGATAAACAACACCTATATCCCAGGGCTGCTGTGAAGATTAAGTATAATTATGAGAAAAAAACCACAATGACCAGAATTTAGAATATAGTATATATTCAGTAAATGGTAGGTTTATTTTTGCTGAAGTTGTATTCAGATATCTGATTCAGTGACTGAATAATAATAATAATTTTTAGATAATCTGATTATCTATTTTTTTAGATGATCCAATTTTTAAGTATAAACAAATATTAACTATTCATTCTTATCATTTGCTTTCTCACTTTCTTTATGATGGCTTTTGAATTGGAAAATATTCCTGTTTGGTCAAGTATGTTAATTTTGGGTATAATTTTTATCAGATATTATTTTTAGAAAGCTTGAATGTTAGAAATATATTCATCTGTATTCGCTTCAGTTTTTAAAGATTTCGCTGTTTCATATTTATCCATATGATTTATTTGGTGTATGGAGAGAAGTGTGGCTCTTCATTCTTTTTTTCTTCTCCAACTGTTGACTGTTTTAAAATCTACCAAACTAAGTGATACCTCCTTTTTCAGTCATTAATTCTTTTCAGAGTTATTAGGTTGAGATCAACACTTCATGATAACCAAATTATGGTCAAATGATCTTACCCTCTCTTTCTTCCCTATCAAATTCAAAGCTGGATATAAATAAATGTTACCCACTCTTTAGCCTTTTGACATTGGTATGATTCTTTAATTATCTGATAGCTTTTGGCCCTAAGAATGATGTTGCTCATTTTAATATACAGCTGCTTACAAAGGAGTTTCCCTTTATTCCACAGGGAAGGAAAACCTGCAAGAAAAACTATTAATAAAGGATGCCCCTTCAAGTAAAATCACTTTTCCTGGGACAGAAACTCTGGGCCCATGGTATTATTTATCTAATCACTACTCTTTTAGGTTATTTGGAATTACAAGTAATGTTTATCTTAATTTCTTCAGAAATTTTAAAAGAAACTCAAGATTTCCACGCAAAGGGGTTTTCTCTAGGGAGATTTTTTTTAAAGATTTTATTTATTTATTTGACAGACAGAGATCTCAAGTAGGCAGAGAGGCAGGCAGAGAGAGAGGAGAAAGCAGGCTCTCCATGGAGCAGAGAGCCTGATGCGGGGCTGGATCCCAGGACCCTGGGATCATGACCTGAGCCTAAGGCAGAGGCTTTAACCCACTGAGCCACCCAGGCACTCCTTCTGTAGGAGATTTAAATTTGTTACATATTAATTGTGGAGTGCACACCTAATTTTAGAACATTTTTAGCATCACAAAATAAACTATAATCATTAGTAGTCACTTCCCATTTTCCCCTCCTTCCAGTTTTTGGCAACCATTAATCTACCTTCTGTCTCTGTGGATTTGCCTATTCTGGATATTTCATATAAATGGAATGATTTAACATGTAATTGTGATGGGCTTCTTTCACTTTCAAGGTTCATCCATGTTGTTGCATGTATCAGTACTTCATTTATTTTTATTGGCAAATCGTATTCCTTGTATGGATATAACACATCAGTTTATGAACATTTCAGTTGTTTCTACTTTTTGGATATTCTGACAACATTAGTATGAATATTCATATACAAGTCTTTGTGTGGATTTATGTTTTCATTTATTTTGGGCATATAGTTAGGAACAGAATTCCAGGGTCATATGGTAGTTCTCTGTTTAATATATTATCAAACGTCCATAATGGCAGCACTTCTTTCATGAGATCTTGATTCGTTGTTTTTCTGGCTATCATTGACCGTATTTGTCATTTTAGTTAAAACAAACAAACAAACAAACAAACATACAAATTGCATAAGTAATTTGGTGACTGTAACAACATTCTTACCCCAGAGAGCATTCATCTAATTTTGATACTTCACTTTGATCTACAAAAGATTTTAATTTTGATAAAGTCAAATTTATCTGTTTTTTTTGTTGTGTTTTTGATGTAATGTCCAAGAATTCATTACCAAAACAATGTTGTGAATATTTTATTTATGTTTTCTTCCAAAAGTTATATGGTATTAGCCCTTATTATGTCTTATTCTATCTTGGGTTAATTTTTGTGTATGGTAGAGATAAAGGTCTAATTTTATTATTTTGTATGTGAATATCCAGTTTTCTTAGCATTATGGTTGAGAAATCTGTGCTTTCCCCAGTGAATGGTCATGGTACCTTATCAACAATAAATTGACCATATATATAAAAATTTATTTCTGGGCTTCTTTTCTTATTTCATTGGTTCATATATCTGTCCTTATGGCAGTATTACGGTGTTTTGATTACTGTAGTTTTGTGATAAATTTTGAAACAAGAAAGTGTAAGTCCTTCCATTTTGTTCTTTTCCAAGATTGTTCTGGTCATTCAGTGTCTTTTGGGGTGCCATATGAATTTTATGATGTTTTGTCTGTTTTGCACACACAAAAAACCCTAAGTGTTATTATGGATTACATTGAATTTGTAGACTATAGTGGGTATTACTATAATTTAACAAGTAGTAAGCCTTCCATTTGGTGAACTTAGGTTGCCTTTCCATTTATGTCTTCAATTTTTTTCAAAAATATTTTGTAGTTTACAGTGTATAAGTCTTCTGTCCATTAAATTAAATTTTATTTATAGTGTTTTATTATTTTTTGATGCTACTGTAAATGAGATTGTTTTCTTACTTTCCTTTTAAATTCCTCATTGTTAATGCTCAGAAGTGAAACTAATTCTGCATGTTAACTTTGTATCCTGCAATTTTGCTGAATTTGTTTATTAGCTCTAAAAGTTTTGTTTTTTTTTTCTTGCAAGTGCACTCTTGGTGTTTATTAGCTATGAGATCCTATCATCTGTGAAAATAAATATTTACTTTTTCATTCCAATTTGGATGCCTCTGATTCCCTTTTCTCGTAATGCTCTAGCTAGAAATTTCAATATATTTAAGTGGCAAAACCAGCCATCCTTGTCTTGTTCATGAATTTAGAAAATAAAAAAAAAAACTTTCAGTCTTTCACAACTAAGAATATATAATGTTAGTTGTAGGTATTTTACAAATGT
Source organism: Mustela putorius furo (assembly GCF_011764305.1). NCBI lineage: Eukaryota > Metazoa > Chordata > Mammalia > Carnivora > Mustelidae > Mustela > Mustela putorius. The sequence continues at coordinate 49,994 of NW_025421483.1, forward strand.
CTTTGATTGTGTTAAGGAAGTTACTTTCTATTCCTAGATTATTGAGTGTTTTATTTTTTGTCATGAAAATGTGTTGGATTTTTTTCCCAAATTACTTTTTCTGCACCAACTGAGGTGATCATGGATTTATTCTCTTCCTTTCCATCCTATTAATGTTGTGTATAACACTGGCTTTTGTACATTGAACCATCCTTATATACCAGGAATAAATCCCAGTGTATCTTCAAGACTAATCCTCTTAGTATGTTGCTATTTTGGTTTGCTTTAGTATTTTGTTGAGGCATTTGCTCCAGTATGCATGATGGATACTGTTTATGTGGTTTTCTTTTCTTGGAATGCATTGTCTGTCTTTATTATCCTAATTAGGAGAGCAGAGGAATTTATAATAGGATGATTGGTTAACAATGATCACTTATATACTAAATCTCTTTTTTCTACCCTCTAAAGCCAGGGAGTTTACCTCCTTTTAGTCCATAAGATTTGTCTTCTCTACAGAAATGACACAGGGATCATCAGGCATAAGGTGATTGACTTGTGACCATAGTAAATACTGGCATATTAGTTGAACATTTACCAACTAATTGATGAAAATTTCTTTTTTTAATTTAAATTTTAAATTTCTTAAATTGTTTTTAATATAAAATCAATCAATTAACATATAGTGTACTAACAGTACCAGAGATAGAGTTTGGTGATTCATAAGTTGCATTGAACACTCAGTGCTCATTATACCGCATGTCCTCCTTAATGCTCATCACCCAGTTACACCAGCCTCCTGTCTCCCATCCAGCCACCGTCAGTTTGTTTGCTGTAGTTACGAGTCTTTTTGGTTTGTCTTCTCTGATTTTGTCTTATTGTATTTTTCCCTCCTTTTCTTATGTTCATCTGTTTTTCTTTCTTAACTTCTACGTATGAGTGAAATCATGTGATAATTGTCTTTCTCTGACTGACTTATTTCACTTAGCATAATATACCCTCTAGTTCCATCCATGCCATTGCAAATGGTAAGATTCATTCTTGTTGATGAATCAGTAATATTCCATTCTGTATATATATACCACTTTTTTACCCATTCATCTACTGATGAATGGCTCTTTCCATATTTTGGCTATTGTGGAAATTGCTGCTGGAAATATTGGAGTTCAGGTATCACTTCAAATTACCATGTTTGTATCCTTTGCGTAAATACCTAGTAGTGTAATTGCTGGGTTGTAGGCTATCTCTATTTTTAACTTTTGATTTCCAGAGTGATGCGCCAGTTTGTATTCCCACCAACAGTGGACGAAGTTCCTTTTTTCTGCATCTTTACCAATACCTGTTGTTTTTGGTGCTGTTGTTTTAGCCATTCAGATGGGTGTGAAGTGTTACCTCGTCATAGTTTTACTCTGTATTTCCCTGACGATGAGCATATTTTCATGTGTCTGTTAGCCATCTGAGTTTCTTTGGAAAAATGTCTATTCTTGTCTTCTATCCACTTCTTAACTGGATGTGTGTGTGTGTGTGTGTGTGTGTGTGGTGTTGAGTTTGATAAATTCTTTATGTTTTGCACATGAACCCTTTATCAGATACATCATTTGCAAATATCTTCTCCCATTCTGTAGGATGCCTTTAGTTTTGTTGACTGCTTCCTTCACTGTGAAAAAACTTTTTCTCTTGAGGAAGTCTCAGTTCATTTTTGCTTTTGTTTCCCTTGTCTCCAGAGGCATGCTTCATAAGAATTTTCTCAGGTCAAAGTCAAAGTGATTGGTGCCTGTGTGCTTCTCTAGAATTTTGATGATTTCCTGTCTCATATTTAGGACTTTCATCCATTTTGAATTTATTTTTCTGTAAGGTATAAGAAGGTGGTTCAGTTTTTTTCTTCTGCATGCAGCTATGGAATTTTAAAAATACCAATTGTGGAAGAGACTATCTTTTTTTCCATTTGAATATTCTTTCTTCTTTTATTGAAGATTAGTTGAACATATAGTTGTGGCTCCATTTTTAGGTTTTCTATTCAGTTCCATTGATCTATGTGTCTGTTTTTGTGACAGTACCATACTGCCTTGATGATTACAGCTTTGTAATATGAAGTGAAGTCTGGAATTATGTTGCCATCAGCATTATAAATGTGGTATATGTTGTTGATTGATTTGTGAATACTGAACTCCCCCCATCTAGCCCAGGAATATATTTCACTTGATCGTGGTGAATAATTCTTTTCGAAATTGCCAGCATCTTGTTGAAAATTCTTACATCCATGTTCATTAGAGATATTGGTCTTATAATTCTCCTTTCAGTGGGGTTGTTCTCTGTTTTTGGAATAAAGGTATTGTTGAGCTCATAGAATGAGTTTGGAAGATTCCTTCCACTTCTATATTTTGGAACAGTATGAGAAAAAAAAAGTTATTAACTATTTTTAAATATCTAACAGAATACCCCTGGAAAGTCGTCTGGCCCTGAACTTTTATTTGTTCATAGATTTTTGATTCATTTTCTTTGTAATGAAAGTTGTAAGTCTGTTCAAATTCTCTATTCCCTCCTGTTTTGGCTTTGGTATTTTGCATGTTTCTAGGCATCTGTTCTTTCCTTCTAAATTGTCCAGTTTATTGGCATAAAATTTTTCATAGTATTCTCATAATTATTTGTATTTCTAAGGTGTTGGCTGTGATGTCTCCCCTATCATTCACGATTTTATTCATTTTGGGTCCATTCTCTTTTTGCTAAATCTGGCCAGGGGTTTGTCAATTTTACTAATTCTTTCACAAAACTAGCACTTAGTTCCATTTAACTGTTCTTTTTTTTCCTTTTTTTTTAAATATTTTATTTATTTATTTGACAGAGACAGTGAGAGAGGGAACACAGCAGGGGGAGTGGGAGAGGGAGAAGCAGACTTCCCGCTGTGCAGGGAGCCCGATGTGGGGCTCAATCCCAGGACCCCGGGATCATGACCAGAGCCAAAGGCAGATGCCTAACGACTGAACCACCCAGGCGCCCCCCATTTAACTGTTCTAACTTTTTTCTTTGTTTCTTTGTTTCTATACTACATATTTTTGCTCTAATCATTTTTATTTCCTTTCTTCTGGTTTTGGGTTTTATTTGATTGCATTTCCAGCTTCTTTTGGTATAAGGTTACACTTTGAAACTTTGAAACTTTAAATGCTTCTTGAGGTAGCCCTCCATTGAATATACTTCCCTCTTAGGACAGCCTTTGCCATATCCCAAAGTTTTGGGACTATCATCTTATTATTATTATTACACTTTTTTCCTTATTTTTTTATAAAAATGCATATCTTTTATTTTTTATTATTTTTAATGTGATTTTTACAAAAATTAAAAAAATTAATTTATTTATTATCTTCAGCATAACAGCATTCATTATTTTGGCACCACAACCAGTGCTCCATGCAATCCATGCCCTCTATAATACCCACCACCTGGTACCCCGACCTCCCATGCCCCGCCCCTTCAAAACCCTCAGATGGTTTTTCAGAGTCCATAGTCTCTCATGGTTCACCTCCCCTTCCAATTTCCCCCAACTCCCTTTTCCTCTCTATCTTCCCATGTCCTACATGCTATTTGTTATGCTCCACAAATAAGTGAAACTATATGATAATTGACTCTCGCTGCTTGACTTATTTCACTCAGCATAATCTCTTCCAGTCCCTTCCATGTTGCTACAAAAGTTGGGTATTCGTCCTTTCTGATGGAGGCATAATACTTCATAGTGTATATGGACCACATCTTCCTTATCCATTCGTCTATTGAAGGGCATCTTGGTTCTTTCCACAGTTTGGCTACCATGGCCATTGCTGCTATTGGGGTACAGATGGCCCTTCTTTTCACTACATCTGTATCTTTGGGGTAAATACGCAGGAGTGCAGGACAGGGTCATAAGGAAGTTGTATTTTTAATTTCCTGAGGAATCTCCACACTGTTCTCCAAAGAGGCTGTACCAGCTTGCATTCCCACCAACAGTGGAAGAGGGTTCCCATTTCTCCACATCCCCTCCAACACATGTTGTTTCCTGTCTTACTAATTTTGGCCATTCTAACTGGTGTAAGGTGGTATCTCAATGTGGTTTTAATTTGAATCTCCCTGAGGGCTAATGATGATAAACATTTTTTCATGTGTCTGATAGCCATTTGTATGTCTTGATTGGAGAAGTGTCTGTCCATATCTTCTGCCCATTTTTTGATATGATTGTCTGTTTTGTGTTTGTTGAGCTTGAGGAGTTCATTATAGATCCTGGATATCACCTTTTGTCTGTACTGTCATTTGCAAATATCTTCTCCCATTCCGTGGGTTGCTTCTTTGTTTTCTTGACTGTTTCCTTCGCTGTGGAGAAGCTTTTGATTTTGATGAAGTCCCAAAAGTTCATCTTCTCTTTTGTTTCCTTTGCCTTTGCAGACCTATCTTGAAAGAAGTTGCTGTGGCTGATATCGAAGAGGTTATTGCCTATGTTCTCCTCTAGGATTCTGATGGATTCCTGTCTCACATTGAGGTCTCTTATCCATTTTGAGCTTATCTTTGAGTATGGTGTAACAGAATGGTCGAGTTTCATTCTTCTACATATAGCTGCCGAGTTTTCCCTGCACCATTTATTGAAGAGACTGTCTTTTTTCCACTTTATATTTTTTCCTGTTTTGTCAAAGATTATTTGCCCATAGAGTTGAGGGTCCATATCTGGGCTGTCTACTCTGTTCCATTGGTCTATGTGTCTGTTTTTATGCCAGTATCATGCTGTCTTGGTGATCACAGCTTTGTAGTAAAGCTTGAAATCAGGTAGCGTGATGCCCCCCGTTTTATTTTTGTTTTTCAACATTTCCTTAGCGATTCGGGGTCTCTTCTGATTCCATACAAATTTTAGGATTATTTGCTCCAGCTCTTTGAAAAATACCGGTGGAATTTTGATCGGAATGGCATTAAAAGTATAGATTGCTCTAGTCAGTATAGACATTTTAACAATGTTTATTCTTCCGATCCAAGAGTATGGTCTTCCATCTTTTTGTGTGTTCTTCAATTTCTTTCATGAGTGTTCTATAGTTCTTCAAGTACAGATCCTTTACCTCTTTTGTTAGGTTTAGTCCCAGGTATCTTATGATTCTTGGTGCTATAGTAAATGGAATCGATTCTCTAATTTCCCTTTCTTTATTTTCATTATTAGTGTATAAGAAAGCCACTGATTTCTGTAAACTGACATTGTATCCTGCCACGTTGTGAATTGTTGTATGAGTTCTAGTAGTTTGGGGGTGGAGTCTTTTGGGTTTTCCATATAAAGAATCATGTCATCTGCAAAGAGAGAGAGTTTGACTTCCTCATTACCCATTTGGACACCTTTTATTTCTCTTTGTTCTGATTGCTGTTGCCAGGACTTCTAATACTATGTTGACCAAGAGTGGTGAGAGTGGGCATCCTTGTCATGTTCCTGATCTCAATGGGAAGGCTGAAAGCTTTTTCCCATTGAGGATGATATTAGATATATTTTATGAAGTCCAGGAATGTTTCCTCTATCCCTATACTTTGAAGTGTTTTAATCAGGAATGGATGCTGGATTTTGTCTAATGCTTTTTCTGCATCAATTGAGAGGACCATGTGGTTCTTCTCTCTTCTCTTAATTTTATCTATTGCACTGATTGATTTGTGAATGTTGAACCATCCTTGTAGCCCAGGGATGAATCTCACCTGGTCATGGTGCATAATCCTTTCAATGTGCTGTCAGATCCTGTTTGCTAGGATCTTGTTGAGAATCTTAGCATCCCTGTTCATCAGTGATATTGGTCTGAAATTCTCCTTTTTGGTAGGGTCTTTGCCTGGTTTGGGGTTCAGGGTAATGCTGGCTTCATAGAAAGAGTCAATAAGTTTTCCTTCTGCTTCCATTTTTTGAAACAGCTTTAGGAGAATAGGTGTTATTTCTTCTTTGAAAGTTTGGTAGAATTTTTAATTTTTAAAAAATCTTTTAAAGTTTTTCAGCGTAACAGTATTTATTATTTTTGCACCACACCCAGTGCTCCATGCAATCCGTGCCCTCTCCAATACCCACCACGTGGATCCCCCAACCTCCCACCCCTGGTCCCTTCAAACCCTCATATTGTTTTTCAGAGTCCATAGTCTCTCATGGTTCACCTCCCCTTCCAATTTCCCCCAACTCCCTTCTCCTCTCCATCTCCCCTTGTCATCCATGCTATTTGTTATGCTCCACAAATAAGTGAAACCATATGATAATTGACTCTCTTTGCTTGACTTACCTCACTCAGCATAATCTCTTCCAGTCCCGTCCATGTTGATACAAAAGTTGGGTATTCATCCTTTCTGATGGAAGCATAATATTCCATAGTGTATATGGACCATATCTTCCTTATCCATTTATCCATTGAAGGGCATCTTGGTTCTTTCCACAGTTTGGCAACCATGGCCATTGCTGCTATAAACATTGGGGTACTGATGGCCCTTCTTTTCACTACATCTGTATCTTTGGGGTAAATAACCAGTATTGGAATTGCAGGGTCCTAGGGAAGCTCTATTTTTAATTTCTTGAGGAATCTCCACACTGTTCTTCAAAGTGGCTGCACCAACTTGCATTCCCACCAACAGTGGAAGAGGGTTCCCATTTCTCCACATCCTCTCTAACACATGTTGTTTCCTGTCTTGCTAATTTTTGGCCATTCTAATTGGTATAAGGTGGTATCTCAATGTGGTTTTAATTTGAATCTCCCTGATGGCTAGTGATGATGAATATTTTTTTCATATGTCTGATAGCCATTTGTATGTCTTCATTGGTGAAGAGTCTGTTCATAGCTTTTTTCCATTTTTGATATGATTGTCTTTTTTTTGTGTGTTGAGTTTGAGGAGTTCATTATAGATCCTGGATACCAACCTTTTGTCTGTACTGTCATTTGCAAATATCTTCTCTCATTCCATGGGTTGCCTCTTTGTTTTTTTGACTGTTTCCTTTGCTGTTCAGAAGCTTTTGATCTTGATAAAGTCCCAAAAGTTCATCTTTGCTTTTGTTTCCTTTGCCTTTGAAGAAATAACACCTATTCTCCTGAAGCTGTTTCAAAAAAATGAAGCAGAAGGAAAACTTTCCGCCTCTTTCTATGAAGCCAGCATTACCTTGATCCCCAAACCACGCAAAGACCCTACCAAAAAGGAGAATTTCAGACCAATATCACTATGAATATGGATGCTAAGATTCTCAACAAGATCCTAGCAAACAGGATCCAACAGCACATTAAAAAGATTATCCACCATGACCAGGTGAGATTCATTCCTGGGATCTTGGATCAGAAGAATAAACATTGTTAAAATGTCTATACTGCCTAGAGGAATCCATACTTTTAATGCCATTCTGATCAAAATTCCACCGGGATTTTTTAAAGAGCTGGAGCAAATAATCCTAAAATTTGTATGGAATCAGAAGAGACCCCGAATCGCTAAGGAAATGTTGAAAAACAAAAATAAAACAGAGGGCATCATGCTACCTGATTTCAAGCTTTACTACAAAGCTGTGATCACCAAGACAGCATGGTACTGGCATAAAAACAGACACACAGACCAGAGGAACAGAGTAGAAAGCCCAGATATGGACCCTCAGCTCTATGGTCAATTAATCTTCGACAAAACAGGAAAAAATATACAGTGGAAAAAAGACAGTCTCTTCAATAAATGGTGCTGTGGAAACTGGACAGCTATATGCAGAAGAATGGAACTCGACCATTCTCTTACATAATACACAAAGATAAACTCAAAATGGATAAAAAAACCTCAATGTGAGACAGGAATCCATCAGAATCCTAGAGGAGAACATAGGCAAGAACCATCCTTGCCTTTGATAACAGCCACAGCAACTTCTTTCAAGATATGTCTGCAAATGCAAAGGAAACAATAGCAAAGATGATCTTTCCATATATTTTTAAATATCTTCTTTGATATCCTGTTGACCCATTCATTGCTTAGTGACATGCTCTTTGGCCTCCATATATTTGTGTTCATTCCATGTTTTTTCTTGATCGACTTCAATTTTCATAGCATTGTGGTCTGAAAATATGCATGGTATTATCTCAGTCTTTTTGTAGTTATTGAGGGCTGATTGATGACCTAGTATGTGATCTACCCAGAGAATGTTCCATGTGCACTCAAAAAGAACATGTATTCTGCTGCTTTAGGATGAAATGTTCTGATTGTATCTTTTTAGTCCATCTGGTCCAGTGTGTCATTCAAAGCCACTCTTTCCTTGTTGATTTTCTGCTGATATAATCTGTCCGTCATTGTAAGTAGGGTGTTCAAGTCTCCTACTACTATGGTATTATTATCATTGTGTTTCTTTATGTTTGTTATAAATCCATTTATCTATCTGGGTGCTTCCAATTTGGGGGCATAAACATTTATAACTGTCTTCTTGATTGATAGATCCTTTCTTCATCTCGTTTCACAGTCTTTGGTTTGAAATCCAGTTTGTGTGATATAGGTATGGCTACTTCAATTTTCTTGTTTTTTTAATATTTTATTTTTTATAAACATATATTTTTATCCCCAGGGGTACAGGTCTGTAAATCACCAGGTTTACACACTTCACAGCACTCACCAAAGCACATACCCTCCCCAATGTCCATAACCCCACCCCCCCTCTCCCTACCCCCCTCCCCCCAGCAACCCTCAGTTTGTTTTGTGAGATTAAGAGTCACTTATAGTTTGTCTCCCTCCCAATCCCATCTTGTTTCATTGATTCTTCTCCTACCCACTTAAGCCCCCATGTTGCATCACCACTTCCTCATATCAGGGAGATCATATGATAGTTGTCTTTCTTTGCTTGACTTATTTCGCTAAGCATGATACGCTCCAGTTCCATCCATGTTGTCACAAATGGCAAGATTTCATTTCTTTTGATGGCTGCATAGTATTCCATTGTGTATATATACCACTTCTTCTTGATCCATTCATCTGTTGATGGACATCTAGGTTCTTTCCATAGTTTGGCTATTGTGGACATTGCTGCTATAAACATTCGGGTGCATGTGCCCCTTTGGATCACTACGTTTGTATCTTTAGGGTAAATACCCAGTAGTGCAATTGCTGGGTCATAGGGCAGTTCTATTTTCAACATTTTGAGGAACCTCCATGATGTTTTCCAGAGTGGCTGCACCAGCTTGCATTCCCACCAGCAGTGTAGGAGGGTTCCCCTTTCTCCGCATCCTCGCCAGCATCTGTCATTTCCTGACTTGTTGATTTTAGCCATTCTGACTGGTGTGAGGTGATATCTCATTGTGGTTTTGATTTGTATTTCCCTGGTGCCGAGGGATATGGAGCACTTTTTCATGTGTCTGTTGGCCATCTGGATGTCTTCTTTGCAGAAATGTCTGTTCATGTCCTCTGCCCATTTCTTGATTGGATTATTTGTTCTTTGGGTGTTGAGTTTGCTAAGTTCTTTATAGATTTTGGACACTAACCCAAAAGACTGCACTCCAAAACTGCTAGAACTTGTACAGGAATTCAGTAAAGTGTCAGGATATAAAATCAATGCACAGAAATCAGTTGCATTTCTCTACACCAACAACAAGACAGAAGAAAGAGAAATTAAGGAGTCAATCCCATTTACAATTGCACCCAAAACCATAAGATATCTAGGAATAAACCTAACCAAAGAGGCACAGAATCTATACTCAGAAAACTATAAAGTACTCATGAAAGAAATTGAGGAAGATTCAATTTTCTTTGAATGTCCTTTAGCTTGGGGCACCTGGGTGGCACAGTGGGTTGAGCCTCTGCCTGCGGCTCGGGTCATGATCTCAGGGTCCTGGGATCGAGCCCCGCATCAGGCTCTCTGCTCGGTGGGGAGCCTGCTTCCTCCTCCCTCTCTGCATGTCTCTCTACTTGCTTGTGATCTCTCTCTGTCAAATAAATAAATAAAATATTAAAAAAAAATTTAAAAAATTTAATGTCCATTTGCTTGATTGATGGCTCTTGTTCCCCTCACTTTCAATATGCCAGTGTCTTTTGTTCTAAAATAAGTTTCTTGTAGGCAGCACATAGATCGTGTGAGTGTGTGTGTGTGTGTGTTTATCCATTATGATATCCTATGCCTTTTGATCAGAACATTTTTTCCATTTCCACTTGGACTGATTATTGGTAGATATGAATTTGGTGCCATTGTGTTACCTGTAATGCTGGTAGTTTGGGTGATGTTCTCTGTTCCTTTCTAGTCTTTTTTGCTTTGTTGTTGTTGTTGTTGTTTTGTTTTGGTTTGGTTTGGTTTGTTTGTTTCCACTCAAAGAGTCCCCTTCAATATCTCTTGCTGGATTACTTAGTGGTCAAGACTCCTTTAGTTTTTTCTTGTCTGGGAAACTGTCTCCTTCTATTTTGAATGAGAGCCTTGCTGGATAAAGAATTCTTGGTTGCTTATTTTTTCCCATTGAGCACTTTGACTCTATCATGCTACTTTCTTCTGGCCTGTCAAATTTTTGTGGACAGATCTGCTGCAACTGTGATTTATATTGCCTTGTAGCTTAAGGGCTTTTTTCCCTCCTTGCTTCTTTCAGAATTATTTTCTTGTGTGTCTGTAAATTTGACTATGTGTCTTGGTGCAAATTGTTGAATTTGATGGGAGTTCTCCATACTGTCCATACTGTTTAGATTTTGATGTATATTTCTTTCCCCAGATTAGAGAAGTTTTCAGTTATAATATGCTCAAATTAAAATTCTGTCTCTTTTCCCCACTCTTCTTTGGGACACCTATGATATGACTATTATTATGTGTTAAGGAGTCACTGAAGTTCTTAAGTAGACATTCATGATCCAATAAGTTTCTTGCCCTCTTCTTTGTAGCCTCATTATTTTCCATATTTTGATCATCTATAGCTCTGATTTATTTTCCAGTGTCATCCATCCTTGTTGTTGCATCTGGTCAGTTTTGCATCTGAGCTATATCATTTTTTATTTTGGCCCGACAAGTGTTTAGTTCTTTTATCTCTGCAGTAAGGGATTTTTAATTTCTTCTATGCTTTTCAAATCCAGCAGTATCCTTATGATTGTTGTTTTAAATTTTGCTTCAGGCATCTTAGTTATATCAATTTTGATTATATACCTGGCCATGACTTCTTCCTATTCTTTCTTTTGACATGAATGTCTTCATCATGTCATTTTGCGTAAGTCACTGGTGTGTGTGTGTGTGTGTGTGTGTGTGTGTGTGTGTGTGATTAGTAGGAAAGTCTGTTATATTCTTTCTCCTGAGAGTAATGGCCATATTAAGAGAAGCTACACTGTCTTGAGCCTAGTGCTTCAGGAGGTACTTCAGAATACACACTTTGGTATTGTGTTTTGGTTCCTGTTTCCCTGAGTTCAGTCTGATGCAGAGTTTCTCCTTGCCTGCCATGGGGGCTGTTTGGATCTTTCCCTCTGTGTGGAAAGTTTTAACTAGGTATTTTTGGTCTGCTTGTTAAAAGGAGCTACATTCTTTTTCCCCTACAGCTAAAGCCTTGCACAGTCTATGATTAGTAGACTTGGTGCATGTGTGGGGTTTGTGCTGGTCTTCTGTGGCAGAGGCTTGCTGTGCTAATTCCTAGACAGACATGCACTAGTGAAGATAAGGCTGAAGGGTGTAGGAGGGTGGGGCTTGGTGTAAGCAGCTCCAGCTTTCACTGGGGATGCTGTGTTTCTCATTGAGGTTGTTCAGTGCTGATTGGCTGGGAGGAAATGACATCACTACAGTCTCTTATCCCCATAGCAGGTACTTTGCACCTGCCACTCTTCAGAAAGCCCTCAGCAAAGAGCAGACCATCTGCCCTCCTTTGTCACTAGCTTCCTTTAGATCCCTGACTTCACCCTCTCTGAGTCCAGGCTGTCTGCCTAGTGGGCAGTACACTACCCCTCTGCTTTATCTCAGTAGTGCAGCTGAGTTTCAAAACTCCAAATTTTAGGGAACTGGTGCAACATGGACCTGCGATCATCCTTTGGGAGAGGGCCTTGCGGCAATGTGGCAGGTAGTGGTTTGTCCCATAAAGGCAGTCTAGGGAGTATGCAGTTTTTCAGACCTTATGGTAAAACATAACAGAAAGCTGACACTATGGTTTGGTACCCAGAGCTGATGTCTCAGTTCTTATGCTGGCAACCAGGGCAATGCCAATAATTTGTCCTGTGAAAGGCTGTGCCACCATTCCTAAATGCACTTGAATAATTCGAATGGTTTCTTGCCGTACTACCTAGGGGTTTTTCAGACGATATTACCTATTCCTGGGCCTCTGCCTGACTTCCTTTTAGGATCACCAGTAAGTGCACCAGGAATGACCCTGATGGCCAAGATTTAAAAAACTTCAGACTTGGAGCTCCACTTCTTATAAAAACTTTCAGTAGTCAGTCCCTCTCCTTTTCCCAATCAATGGTTTTGGGCAATGATCTGCACACTGCCTTTACAGTCTTTCTCTCTCCTCTCTCCAAGATCAGGAACCTTTCCCCTTGCAACACCTGCAATTTTTTTCTCCCCCAAATCAACTCTTTGCTGCTCCTACCTTCCAAAGTATGGCCATTTTTCTATTTCTAGTTGCACAGTTTGTTCTCTCAGTCTTCAGACTGATTTTGTGTTCAAGATTATTTGATATTTATATAGCTATGTACAATGGATGAAGCAAGCTTAGAGTCCTACTTTTCAATCATCTTAACTTGTCCTCTTTTTAAAATATTTTTGTTTACTTCTAATTCTGCCCTTTTCAAATATGCCCACTTCCACTTCTTCTAAGTTTGGTAACTCACTATGTAATCCTTTAACTTTTGTTTGTTAACAAAAACTCCAAGAAACTCTAACTTTCCTTAAAGTCTGAATGATAGCACTCCTGGGTAGAATATTCTTGTTTTTTGTTTTGCTTTGTTTTTTGTTGTTGTTGTTTGTTTGTTTGTTTTTCCTTTCAACAGTTCAGGCTTATTAGATTTGTTTTTATTTTTGTTTTTGTTTTTTAATTACCTTATAGCTTTATGGGGTTTCCCTTGTATGAAACTGCTTTCTTTTCCCTTGCAGATTTTAGAAGTCTGCCTTATAATAAAGGTATCTTTCTGCTATTTTCATTGTTATGTGTCTTTTTGTAAACATGTTTGGATTCCTCTTGCTCAGAGGCTGCTGTGCTTCGTGGGCCTGAATGTCTGATCCTTCACCAGATTAAGGAAGTTTTAGACATTATGTTTTTGGTTAAATTCTCTTCCCCTTTCTTTCTCCTGAAATCCCTATAATGTAAAAGGTATGTTTGATGATTTCATAAAGTTTCCTGAAAATTTTCTCATTTTTTTTTTAATTTTTTATTTTTTATAAACATATATTTTTATCCCCAGGGGTACAGGTCTGTGAATCACCAGGTTTACACACTTCACAGCACTCACCAAAACACAATGTCCATAATCCCACCCCCTTCACCCAAGCCCCCTCCCCCAGCAACCCACAGTTTGTTTTGTGAGATTAAGAGTCACTTATGGTTTGTCTCCATCCCAATCCCATTTTCTTTCATTTATTCTTCTCCTACCCACTTAAGCCCCCATGTTGCATCACCACTTCCTCATATCAGGGAGATCATATGATAGTTGTCTTTCTCTGCTTGACTTATTTCGCTAAGCATGATACGCTCTAGTTCCATCCATGTTGTCACAAATGGCAAGATTTCATTTCTTTTGATGGCTGCATAGTATTCCATTGTGTATATATACCACATCTTCTTGATCCATTCATCTGTTGATGGACATCTAGGTTCTATCCATAGTTTGGCTATTGTGGACATGGCTGCTATAGATATTCGGGTGCACGTGCCCCTTTGGATTACTACGTTTGTATCTTTAGGGTAAATACCCAGTAGTGCAATTGCTGGGTCATAGGGCAGTTCTATTTTCAACATTTTGAGGAACCTCCATGCTGTTTTCCAGAGTGGCTGCACCAGCTTGCATTCCCACCAACAATGTATGAGGGTTCCCCTTTCTCCGCATCCTCGCCAGCGTCTGTCATTTCCTGACTTGTTGATTTTAGCCATTCTGACTGGTGTGAGGTGATATCGCATTGTGGTTTTGATTTGTATTTCCCTGGTGCCGAGGGATATGGAGCACTTTTTCATGTGTCTGTTGGCCATCTGGATGTCTTCTTTGCAGAAATGTCTGTTCATGTCCTCTGCCCATTTCTTGATTGGATTATTTGTTCTTTGGGTGTTGAGTTTGCTATGTTCTTTATAGATTCCGGACACTAGTCCTTTATCTGATATGTCTTTGCAAATATCTTCTCCCATTTTGTCAGTTGTCTTTTGATTTTGTTAACTGTTTCCTTTGCTGTGCAAAAGCTTTTGATCCTGAAGAAATCCCAATCGTTCATTTTTGCCCTTGCTTCCCTTGCCTTTGGCGTTGTTCCTAGGAAGATGTTGCTGCGGCTGAGGTCGAAGAGGATGCTGCCTGTGTTCTCCTCAAGGATTTTGATGGATTCCTTTCACACACTGAGGTCCTTCATCCATTTTGAGTCTATTTTTGTGTGTGGTGTAAGGAAATGGTCCAATTTCATTTTTCTGCATGTGGCTGTCCAATTTTCCCAGCACCATTTATTGAAGAGGCTGTCTTTTTTCCATTGGACATTCTTTCCTGCTTTGTCAAAGATTAGTTGACCATAGAGTTGAGGGTCTATTTCTGGGCTCTCTATTCTGTTCCATTGATCTATCTGTCTGTTTTTGTGCCAGTACCATGCTGTCTTGATGATGACAGCTTTGTAATAGAGCTTGAAGTCCGGAATTGTGATGCCACCAACGTTGGCTTTCTTTTTCAATATCCCTTTGGCTATTCGAAGTCTTTTCTGGTTCCATATAAATTTTAGAATTATTTGTTCCATTTCCTTGAAAAAGATGGATGGTACTTTGATAGGAATTGCATTAAATGTGTAGATTGCTTTAGGTAGCATAGACATTTTCACAATATTTATTCTTCCAATCCAGGAGCATGGAACATTTTTCCATTTCTTTGTGTCTTCCTCAATTTCTTTCATGAGTACTTTATAGTTTTCTGAATATAGATTCTGTGCCTCTTTGGTTAGGTTTATTCCTACGTATCATATGGTTTTGGGTGCAATTGTAAATGGGATTGACTCCTTAATTTCTCTTTCTTCTGTCTTGCTGTTGGTGTAGAGAAATGCAACTGATTTCTGTGCATTGATTTTATATCCTGACACTTTACTGAATTCCTGTATAAGTTCTAGCAGTTTTGGAGTGGAGTCTTTTGGGTTTTACACATATAGTATCATA
Organism: Mustela putorius furo; assembly: GCF_011764305.1. Classification (NCBI taxonomy): domain Eukaryota; kingdom Metazoa; phylum Chordata; class Mammalia; order Carnivora; family Mustelidae; genus Mustela; species Mustela putorius. Next base: position 65,212 of record NW_025421483.1, read on the forward strand.
TCATCTGCGAAGAGTGATAATTTGACTTCTTCTTTGCCGATTTGGATGCCTTTAATTTCCTTTTGTTGTCTGATTGCTGAGGCTAGGACCTCTAGTACTATGTTGAATAGCAGTGGTGATAATGGACATCCCTGACGTGTTCCTGACCTTAGAGGAGAAGCTTTCAGTTTTTCTCCATTGAGAATGATATATGCGGTGGGTTTTTCCTAGATGGCTTTGATGGTATTGAGGTATGTGCCCTCTATCCCTACACTTTGAAGAGTTTTGATCAGGAAGGGATGCTGTACTTTGTCAAATGCTTTTCCAGCATCTATTGAGAGTATCATATGATTCTTGATCTTTCTTTTATTGATGTGTTGTATCACATTGACTGATTTGCGGATGTTGAACCAACCTTGCAGCCCTGGAATAAATCCCACTTGGACGTGGTGAATAATCCTTTTGATGTACTGTTGAATCCTATTGGCTAGTATTTTGTTGAGTATTTTCGCATCTGTGTTCATCAAGGATATTGGTCTATAGCTCTCTTTTTTGGTGGGAATCTTGTCTGGTTTTGGGATCAAAGTGATGCTGGCCTCATAAAATGAGTTTGGAAGTTTTCCTTCCATTTCTATTTTTTGAAACAGTTTCAGGAAAATAGGAATTAGTTCTTCTTTAAATGTTTGGTAGAATTCCCCCGGGAAGCCGTCTGGCCCTGGGCTTTTGTTTGTTTGGAGATTTTTAATGACTGTTTCAATCTCCTTACTGGTTATGGGTCTGTTCAGGCTTTCTATTTCTTCCTGGTTCAGTTGTGGTAGTTTATATGTTTCTAGGAATGCATCCGTTTCTTCCAGATTGTCAAATTTATTGCCGTACAGTTGCTCATAGTATGTTCCTATAATAGTTTGTATTTCTTGTGTAAGTTGTGATCTCTCCTCTTTCATTCATGATTTTATTTATTTGGGTCTTTTCTCTTTTCTTTTTGATAAGTTGGGCCAGGGGGTTATCAATTTTATTATTTCTTTCAAAGAACCAGCTCCTAGATTCGTTGATTTGTTCTATTGTTTTTTTTTGTTGTTGTTGTTGTTTCTATTTCATTGATTTCTGCTCTGATCTTTATGATTTCTCTTCTCCTGCTGGGCTTAGGGTTTCTTTCTTGTTCTTTCTCCAGCTCCTTTAGGTGTAGGGTTAGGTTGCGTACCTGAGACCTTTCTTCTTTCTTGAGAAAGGCTTGTACCGCTATATATTTTCCTCTCAGGACAGCCTTTGTTGTGTCCCACAGATTTTGAACCGTTGTATTTTCATTATCATTTGTTTCCATGATTTTTTTCAATTCTTCTTTAATTTCCGGTTGACCCATTCATTCTTTAGAAGGATGCTGTTTAGTCTCCATGTATTTGGGTTCTTTCCAAACTTCCTTTGGTGGTTGAGTTCTAGCTTTAGAGCATTGTGGTCTGAAAATATGCAGGGAATGATCCCAATCTTTTGATACCGGTTGAGTCCTGGATGTGATCTATTCTGGAGGATGTTCCATTTGCACTAGAGAAGAAAGTGTATTCTGTTGCTTTGGGATGAAATGTTCTGAATATATCTGTGATGTCCATCTGGTCTAGTGTGTCGTTTAAGGCCTTTATTTCCTTGCTGATCTTTTGCTTGGATGATCTGTCCATTTCAGTGAGGGGAGTGTTAAAGTCCCCTACTATTATTGTATTATTGTTGATGTGTTTCTTTGATTTTGTTATTAATTGGTTTATATAGTTGGCTGCTCCCACGTTGGGGGCATAGATATTTAAAATTGTTAATTCTGGTTGTTGGACACACCCTTTTAGTATGATATAGTGTACTTCCTCATCTCTTATTATAGTGTTTGGCTTATAATCTAATTGATCTGATATAAGGATTGCCCCTCCTGCTTTCTTCTGATGTCCATTAGCATGGTAAATTCTTTTCCACCCCCTCACTTTAAATCTGGAGGTGTCTTCGGGGTTAAAATGAGTTTTTTGGAGGCAACATATAGATGGGTTTTGTTTTTTTATCCATTCTGATACCCTGTGTCTTTTGACAGGGGCATTTAGCCCTTTAACATTCAGGGTAACAATTGAGAGATATGAATTTAGTGCCATTTATTGCGTGTAAGGTGGCTGTTACTGTATATGGTCTCTGTTCCTTACTGATCTACCACTTGTAGGCTCTCTCTTTGCTTAGAGGACCCCTTTCAATATTTCCTGTAGAGCTGGTTTGGTGTTTGCAAATTCTTTCAGTTTTTGTTTGTCCTGGAAGCTTTTAATCTCTTCTTCTATTTTCAATGATAGCCTAGCTGGATATAGTATTCTGGGCTCCATGTTTTTCTCATTTAGTGCTCTGAAAATATCATGCCAGCTCTTTCTGGCCTGCCAGGTCTCTGTGGATAAGTCAGCTGCCAATCTAATATTTTTACCATTGTATGTTACAGACTTCTTTCCCCGGGCTGCTTTCAGGATTTTCTCTTTGTCACTGAGACTTGTAAATTTTACTATTAGGTGACGGGGTGTGGGCCTATTCTTATTGATTTTGAGGGGCGTTCTCTGAACCTCCTGAATTTTGATGCTCGTTCCCTTTGCCATATTGGGGAAATTCTCCCCAATAATTCTCTCTAGTATACCTTCTAATCCCCTCTCTCTTTCTTCTTCTCCTGGAACCCCAATTATTCTAATGTTGTTTCGTCTTATGGTGTCACTTATCTCTCGAATTCTCCCCTCATGGTCCAGTAGCTGTTTGTCCCTCTTTTGCTCAGCTTCTTTATTCTCTGTCATTTGGTCTTCTATATCACTAATTCTTTCTGTTGCTTCATTTATCCTAGCAGTGAGAGCCTCCATTTTTGATTGCACCTCATTAATAGCTTTTTTGTTTTCAACTTGGTTAGATTTTAGTTCTTTCATTTCTTCAGAAAGGGCTTTTCTATCTCTCGAGAGGGTTTCTCTAATATCTTCCATGCCTTTTTCGAGCCCGGCTAGAACCTTGAGAATTGTCATTCTGAACTCTAGATCTGACATATTACCAATGTCTGTATTGATTAGGTTCCTAGCCTTCGGTACTGCCTCTTGTTCTTTTTTTTGTGTTGAATTTTTCCGTCATGTCATTTTGTCCAGATAAGAGTATATGAAGGGGCAAGTAAAATACTAAAAGGGTGGCAACAACCCCAGGAAAATATGCTTTAACCAAATTAGAAGATATCCCAAATCGTGAGTGGGGAGAAAGGGGATAAAAAGAGGTTCAAAAAAGAAGAAAGAAAGAAAAAAAAAGAAAAAAAAAGAAAAGAATTTAATAAAAGACAACAAATATGAAAATATAAAAAAGAAGAAATTTATATAATAGTTAAACTAGTTAAAAAATGTTAAAAAAGAAAAAGGTAAAAGTTAAAAAAAAATTAACCAGAAGGCGAGAAAAAAAACAAAAAATGAAAAAGAAAAAAGTTAAATTAACTGCAAGACTAAAAAAAATCACAGGGAAAAGGCCATGTGTTTCGTGCTTTGCTTTCTCCTCCTCTAGTATTCTGCTGCTCTCCTTGGTATTGAAACCACACTCCTTGGTAGGTGAACTTGGTCTCGGCTGGATTTCTTGTTGATCTTATGGGGGAGGGGCCTGTTGTAGTGATTCTCAAGTGTCTTTGCCCCAGGCAGAATTGCACCGCCCTTATCAGGGGCCGGGGTGAGTAATCCTCTTGGGTTTGCTTTCAGGAGCTTTTGTTCCCTGAGCGCTTTCCATAGGTTCCAGAGGACGGGGAATACAAATGGCGGCCTCCTGGTCTCCGGCCCGTAGGAGCCGAGAGCCCAGGGCCCCACTCCTCAGTGCGCCCTCAGAGAACAGCGCCCAGTTACTCCCGTCTGCCTGACTTCCAGCCGCGCTCTGAGTTCACGGAGCATGCTACCTGTTCAAGGTAACACCGAGCTGTGAGCTTACTGTCAGCTCTGTCTCTGTAGCCGGCTTTCCCATTCCAATACCCGCAAGTTCTGCGACACTCAGACACCCCCGATCCTTCTGTGACCCTGCGGGACCTGAGGCCACGCTGACCCCACGTGGGCTCTGCCCCGGTTTAGCCTCTGGAGCGATGTCCCTCAGCGGAACAGACTTTTAAAAGTCCTGATTTTGTGCTCCGTTGCTCCGCCGCTTGCCAGGAGCCAGCCCCTCCCCCCGGGGTCTATCTTCCCGTCGCTTTGGATTCACTTCTCCGCTGGTCCTACCTTTCAGAAAGTGGTTGTTTTTCTGTTTCCAGAATTGCTGTTCTTCTTCTCTTCGATCTGCCGATGGATTTTCAGGTGTTTGCAATCTTTAGATAACCTATCTAGCTGATCTCCGGCTAGCTGAAGTAGTCTCAGCCTGCTACTTCTCCACCATCTTGACTCCTCCAACTTTTCTCATTTTTTATACTTTTTTTTTCTTCAGTTTTGTTTTCTATTACCTTGCATTTCAGATTGCTGATCTGTTCTTCTGCATCCTCTACTCCACTGTTGCTTCTATCTAGTGTATTTTTATTCGGTTATTGAATTCTTCAGCTTCGATTGGTTCTTTTTTATATCTTTGTTGAAGTTCTCATTGAGTTCATCCACTCTTTTCTCAAGTCCAGTGAGGTTTTTATAACTATTATGTTGAATTCTTTATTGGGCATATTACCTATCTTAGTTTTATTTAACTAATTTATTGTGATTTTGTCTTATACTTTGATTTGGGACATAATCCTCTGTCTCCTCATTTTGCTTAATTCTCTGTGCTTCTTTCGATGTATTAGGAAGGCCAGGTATTTCTACAGGTCTTGAGAGTAGTAATCTTGTGTAGAGAAGTTCCTGTGGTGCCCTGAAGGCAACCCCTCTTGGTCACCAGAACTAGACATTCCAGGGTTATTCCCTATGTAGGCTACATGTATCATCCTGTTTCAACTGACAACCATGGTCCAGCTGGTTGCAATCACCCTCTTTGTGGGTGTGCTGTGTAGCTAAGAGACTTGGCTTCAAGAACTGGGTGTGCTCATGTGCAAGGTTATCTCCTCTCTTCCACAGGGCAAGAGTTATTTGTAGGGCAGGTGGTCCTCACTGAGGCTGCTGGCTTGGTGTTGCCGGGCACTAGATGCGTTAGAGGGATGCCTGCCAAATGGGTGATTTGGAAGGGATGTGTCTGCATGGGATGCCAGGGTGAGGCTTGTGGTGCTAGCAAGGCAGATAGTATTAACAGGGCTTCCACAAGTGCCTGATTACCTAGGTTGGGGAAGGGGGTGGGAAATCTTCAGGAGATCCCTGCCTCTCTAGAACACGTTATGAGTTTAGTCAATAAATCTTCCTCAGAAATACCCCAGATATCTTAATTGCTGTGTTTCTTGCCAATTTATTTAGTATGCTTGCTCTTTGAGGGTAGTAACTTGGTATCCCATTGGCCTCCAGCTCTCCCAGGGTTAAGCTTGATAATTTTTTTAAAGATTTTATTTATTTGACAGACAGATCACAAGTAGGCAGAGAAGCAGGCAGAGAGGGAGGGGGAACCAGGCTCCCTGCCAAGCAGAGAGCCCAACATGGGGCTCAATTCCAGGACCCTGGGATCATGACCTGGGCCGAAGGCAGAGGCCCCCACCCACTGAGCCACCCAGGCTGATGATTTTTAAACCCCCAGGAGTTAAATTATGCTGGTTTTCATAGCCAGATGTTATAGGGACTCATCTTACCAGTGCGCATCCCAGGGACATAGAAGCCTAGTGTGGGGTCTGATTTCAGTTTTCTGCAATTCTGTTGTTCCTTTAGATTATGGTTAGTCAGGCTGCGGATTTGGTTCCTAACCAGATCTCTCTACCACTATATTACTTTTCCAGATCTGCCTTGTCTCTACAATTAGCTGTGAAATATCTGTTCTGCCCATTCCTGGGTCATTCTTAGAGTTGCATAGATATAGATGTTACCTGGGTGTGTCATGGAATGAGATGAGGTCAGGGTCCTCCTATGTCATCTTCCCTGGCTCTTAGTTTAAATTTTTTGAAGATCTTCTCTACTGTTTTTTGGTGGTTTGTTGTTGTTGTTGTTGTTATTTTTTTTTTAATTAAGGCTGTACCAATTGATAATTCCGCCAACACAAGATAACAACTGTTGGCGAGAATGTGGAGAAGAAGTTAGTTTTTAGTCTATTGATTGTTTGCTTTATCAATCGTAATGTGTTTTTCAATCTAGTTCATTGAAATTTTCTCCAATTTTTCTAAGGTAATCTAAATAAGATCTGTCAATTTTGTTTATCTTCCCAAAACCAACTTTTAGTTTCATTGATATTTTATATTGTTTTTCTGGCTTTTATTACATTTACAAAATCTTTATTATTTCTTTACTTTATTAACTTTGAGGTAGTAAGCCTTGAAGTTTCAAGTTAAGTTGTTTATTTAGGACCTTTCTTCTTTATTAGTGTAGGATTGATCATTATAAATTTTCCTCTTATAAAGGTTTTGCTATTTCCCTTATGTTTCTGTATGTCGTGATTCCATTTTCATATATCTCAAGACATTGATTTCCCTTTTGTTTACTTCTTTGACAAATTGGGCTTTCAGAACACTTTGTTTAATCTCATTGTATTTGTGACTCTGTCACCTTTCCTCCTGTTACTGACCTGTAGTTTCAAATCACTGTGACAAAAAATTATATACTTGATATGATACCAATTTTCATAAATTTGTCAAGACTTATTTTGTGACTAAAACATGATCTATCCTGGAGAATACCCTGTGTGCACTTGAGAAAAATGTCCATTTTGATACTGTTGATTGGCATGATCTGTATGTGTCTGTTATGTCCATCTGATATAAAATGTAGTTCAAATCTAGTATTTCCTTATTTACTTTATGTCTGGATGATGTATTCATTGATGAAAGTGGGGCACTGAAATTCTCACCATTATTATTTCTCCCTGGCTTTTTCCCCCTACATCTCTATAATGTAGATGGCTTCTTCCAGAGTGCAAACAACAGAGCCATTCTACAAATACCTCTGCTTCTTCAATTTAGTCCCTTCTTTTCCTTTCTTTACTCTCATTTCTTTCCTCTCAACTTTCATTCTTATTTTCTTCTTCTCAGTACTTTACTTCAATATTATAATAGCAATCATCATCATGTGATGAAGGCAAAGCTTGGAAACACAGGAACAATTGAGGATAAGGAGTGGAAGGAAGGCAGAAAAGGAAAAAAAGGATGAAGTGAGAGAAGAAAGAAGACAAAATTATGACAATATTTTACCTTTAAACATTTTTTTCCAATACTCAAAATTCTTAAGTTCTCTAGTGATTTTTTAATCAAATAATTAATTGTGAGGAATTAACTAACAAACAAATTGAATACTCTTGCAATATTTTCTAAAGTAAAAAAGTGAACATGACCAGAGTTGAGAAAAGAATCGTATGCATCATTGAATTATTCACTTTTTAACTTTTTGCGATGAATTCCAAAATCACATACCAAGAGTTGGCAAATGGGTACTACTTGTTGCTATGTATCTGTGTGTGTGTGTGTGTGTGTGTGTGTGTGTGTGTGTGTGTGCATATCACATATATATGAATAGCGTATATATAAGCATGTAATTGGTGAGATTATATTTGTGTATACACACACACATCTGGAGAGAGAGAAAGAGAACATCTCTATGTGTGTGTGCATGTGTTATATATAAAGATAGAGGTAGATTAAAAGAGTTAAAGAACCTATTAGGGTAAGAAAGTGTGAGGACATTTTAAAAAGATATTCATAAAATGTAACCTCCAAAAATAACATTTCTTATTTATTCTCTAATGCAGTAAAATCATCACTCTTTCCCTTTCCTTTTATATTTTCTGGAGAGCATTATGTAAATCAAAATGAGTTCTCCTGCTACTAATGGGATGTGAGTGAGTGTGTGTGTGTGTGTGTATATGTGTGCATGTGTGCCTGTGTGCAGCATCTTGTTAGTTTTAACTTTACATTGTTTTTTATTTTTAAAAAATATTTCATTTATTTATTTGAGAGAGAGACAGAGAGAGAAGGAAAGGGGGGAAGGGCAGAGGGAGAGGGAGAATCAGACTCCCCACTGAGCAAGGAGCCAGATGTGGAGCCTCGATCCTTCGACTCCAGGATCATGTCCTGACCTGAAGGCAGACACTTAACCAACTGAGCCACTCAGACACCCAAACACATTCTAATTTTTTAAACAAATTTTAATTTTTTTCATTTACATTTACTTTGACATTTACATTAATATCAAATTAATATTTTTGATTTGTTTATCAGAAGAACCTCAAAAAAGGAATTGTAAATATCCTGACAACACTTTAGTTCTGCACTATGATGCCTGTCACCATTGACATTTCCTGCCTCTTCACTTGCATGCATCCTTTGGCTCTCCCTTTTGAATATCTGCTCTCCCTCCCCATTATTTGGTTTCTGCACCATTCCCATATATTTCCTTCACTTCTGTTTCCCATCTTTCCCATATTTCTTTTATTCATCCTATGCCTTTCCAGTGCCAGTGTAAAATTATGAAGTTGATAAAATAAAGGGATTTAGTTAACAAGCACATGGTTTCCACTCAATTACATTTACTGACAAGTCTTTATGTAAGTGCCATATCATGTATTCCAGGGAAGGGTCCTATTATTATATACATGATATTATCTCAATCTTTAAGACATGGGAGAGCACTCCAAAGTCACTGAGTTAATCCTTTATCATTTGTCTTTCAAACACGTGTAAATTCTGGGAGGGGGGCAAGATGGCAGAGAAGGAGGGGACTCTATTTCAATTGGTCCCCTGAATTGAGCTGGATATCTACCAGAGTACTCTGAACATCCATGAAACCAGTCTGAGAAGTAAAATTATACATGCCTGTATATCTACAGGGGCAGAGGATCATCACTTGAGACTTATAAAAGATACAGTTGGGTTTGTGTGGGAAGATATCAGAGGATAAACATAAGGGGGAAGGAGGCACCAAAAGCGAGCCATTGGAAAGTAATACCCAATACAAAAGTGCCCTGTGTTCCTTGGCTGTGAGACAGAAAGGGACTGATAACAGCAAACAGAAAAAAGGGGTTTAAAGGACAATTTCTGGGACCAGGGACACAGGCATGGGCCTAAGCCCATGGTCCACAATGGGTACAGCCACCACCTGCCCACACCTGAGAGGAGCCAGTGTGGACTTGAGTCAGCAGTCCCAGGAATGGCAGACACGAGGGCTGAGTTCACCCAGACAAGTATCACTCTTGGTTTTGGTGGCAAGGGGGTGTAGAGAAAAGCAGGGACCTTGGTCGACCACTGAGAGGGTTGCTGGGGGTGCACACTTACTTCCAGACTCACTCTATGAGGCCAGCATTACCTTGATCCCAAAACCAGGCAAAAGGAAAATTTCAGGCCAGTATCCTTGATGAATATGGATATGAAGATTCTCAACAAGATCCTAGCTAAGAGGATTGAATTGTACATTAAAGAGATTATCCATCATGACAGGTATATTTATCCCTGTATACAAAGGTGGTTCAACAATGGCAAATTAATCAATGTGATAGAACAAAATCAATAAGAGAAGAGAGAAGAACCACATGGTTCTCTTAATTGATGCAGAAAAAGCATTTGACAAAAATACAGCATCCTTTCCAGATTAAAACTCTTCAGAGCATAGGGATAGAGGAAATACACCTCAGCTTCATAAAGTCCATCTGTGAAAAACCCACAGTGAATATCATTCTCAATGGGGAAAAGCTAACAGCCTTCCCTTTGAGATGAGGAACAGGACAAGGATGCCCAGTCCTGCCACTGTTGTTCTATGTACTAATAGAAGTCCTAGCAACAGCAATCAGACACCAAAACGAAATAAAATGTATTCAAACTGGCAAAGAGGAAGTCAAACTCTTTCTCCTCACAGATGACATGATACTTTATGTGGAAAACCCCAAAGACTCCACCCCCAAATTAACAGAACTCATGCAATAATTCAGTAATGTGGCAGGATACAAAATCAATGCACAGAAATCTGTTGCTTTCTTATACATTAACAATAAAACTGTAGAAAGAGAAATTAGAGAATTGATTCTATTTCCAATAGCACCAAAAACCATAAGATACTTTGGAATAAACCTAACCAAAGAGGTAAATGATCTATACTCTAGAAACTACAGAACACTCATGAAAGAAATTGAAGACACACGAAAATGGAGAAATATTCCATACTCATGGACCAGAAGAATAAACATTGTTAAAATGTCTATGCTGCCCAGAGCAATCTTTACTTGCAAAACCATCCTGATCAAAATACTAGTGTTTGTGCTGGAACAAACACTCCTAAAATTTGTATGGAACCAGAAAACACTGAATTGCCAAGGAAATGTTGAAAAAGAAAAATAAAGCTCGGGGCATCACACTGCCTAATTTCAAGCTTATTACAAAGCTGTGATTGATCACTAAGACAGCATGGTACTGGCCAAAAACAGACACATAGACAAATGTAACAGAACAGAGAGCCCAGATATGGACCCTCAACTCTATGGTCAAGTAATCATCAATAAGCAGGAAAAAATATCCAGTGGAAAAAAGAAAGTCTCTTCAATAAACAGTGCTGGGAAAATTGGACAGCTATGCATAGAAGTATGAAACTTGACCATTCTCTTTCACCATACAAAAATGGTGAAGGACCCCAATGTGAAACTCAAAATGGATGAAGGACCCCAATGTGAAACAGGAATCCATCAAAATCTTAGGGGAGAACATAGGCAGTAACTTCTTTGGCATTGACCACAGAAACTTCTTTCAAGATATGTCTCCAAAGGCAAGGGAAACAAAGGCAAAAATGGACTTTTGGGACTTCATCAAGATTAAAAGCTTCTGCACAGCAAAGGAAATAGTCAACAAAACAAAGAAGAAACCCACGGAATGGGAGAAGATATTCACAAATGACACTACAGACAAAGGTCTATTATCCAAGATCCATAAAGAACTTCTCAAACTCAACACCCTAGAAACAGATAATCAAGTCAAAAAATGAGCAGAAGACAAGAACAGACACTTCTCCAATGAAGACATACAAATGGCTATCAGACACATGAAAAAGTATTCATCATTAGCCATCAGGGAAATTCAAATCAAAACCACATTGAGATACCACCTTACACCAGTTAGAATGGCAAAAATTGACAAGGCAAGAAACAACAAATTTTAGAGAAGTTGTAGATAAAGGGAACCCTCTTACATTGTTGGTAGGAATGAAAATTGGTGCAGCCACTTTGGAAAACAGTGTGGAGGTTCCTCAAAAATTAAAAATAGAGCTACTCTATGACCCAACAATTACACTGCTGGGTATTTACTCCAAAGATACAGATGTAGTGAAAAGAAGGGCCATCTGTACCCCAATGTTTATATGTTTTTATGTTCTTGCACATTTGTCTTGAACTCTCCATCATCATCTTTGTCAACACCAAGATACATGTATTTTCCTACGATATTGCCTCATTATTTCATCTTTCCAATGAAGTTCGCAGTCTTATTTTATATTTCAACTTCCCTCATTATTACTTCTGCAACTTTTTATGTCCTTTGATTTATGTAAACTAATCACTTCTTCCAGGTAAATTTTATTAATAATGTGTGTGTGAGTGGCAGTATTTTTGTTTGGCAGATGTAGAAGTGTCACCTTAAGGTAGGATTAGGTCATTAGTTCTAAACCTAATTCACATCATGTCTGCTTTATTTTCCTTCCTTTTAAGTCATTTAGTTTAGAAATAATTAAACTCTCTTTCCAGCAATGAATAGAGCTGAAAAAAACCTCATTTTTCATAGGAGGAAAGTTAGACCAGAAGGTATATAATTGAAGAATATCTAAAATTTGGGAGATAGAAATGAGGACTAATAGGTGTAATGAGGATCTAAACAATTCAAGAAAATTGGGGAAGAGTCAGGCAGAGCGATTAACACCAATAACAGAGTGGAGATTGAGGGATTATGCACATGAGAGTGCCTTTCCCAACATTCACAGTTGCATTTTATGTACACCTGTATTACCATTAACACATATTTTATTTCCCCCAATTAATCTCAGCATAAATTTTAATCCTCTTATTTTCTTCTTTGCTTATAAGAGACACAGGTGCTTAGCAAGTGCATCCTTATATACATGTTAGTGAGAATGGGAAAAGTGGGTTAGGGCAACATCACTCAATTCTTTGAATTTCTTCTGAGTTAAACATTAAAAATCTTAGTGTTTACCAAAGCTAGTTTTTAAAAGTTCTATATATTGGGGCGCCTGGGTGGCTCAGTGGGTTAAGCCGCTGCCTTCGGCTCAGGTCATGATCTCAGGGTCCTGGGATCGAGTCCCGCATCGGGCTCTCTGCTCAGCAGGGAGCCTGCTTCTCTCTCTCTCTCTCTCTCTCTGCCTACTTGTGGTCTCTGTCAAATAAATAAAAATCTAAAAAAAAAAATTCTATATATTGACAATTAAGTTATGGCACATTTCTTAAACTCAAAGAATTAGAAACCATCAGACTTACAGAAAGATCTGTGTTCTCACGTTATATCCATTCATTTTCTCAATGATTTTAACATCTACAAAAAAGACTTTCCCAAGATTTACAAATTGATTACTACTTATACAAGTTGTGCATTCACTTAAAGACAACTTGCTTAATCATGTACTTGTAAAAAAAAATGGCAAAATTTAGAAAATAATTTTTAAAAACCACTACCAGAAAAATATTTTGTAAAATTATTTTATCAAATATGTGTTTTGTTCCAAACCTTGAATTCCTTAAATACCTAAAGCCATCTAAAAGGAAATATGCGTGGGATGATATTCTAGGTAGTGTTTCTGACACTTCTTCAACATTTGCTTAGCATATAGTCATTTGAGAAAATTAACTCATTTTTATCCCTTTCTGAGGATAAGCATGTGCTCTTTAGCCAATTTTTCATTTTTCGTGTGTTCTCTGCTTACTTTTATCTCATTATATTCATCCTACCAATTTACATTGCATTGGAAATTTTCAATTCATCTTACTTTTCCATATTTATAATACAAGTTTGTGCAGCCACTTTGGAAAACAGTGTGGGGATTCTTTAAGAAATTAAAAATAGAGCTAACCTATAACCCTGCAATTGCACTACTGGATATTTCTCTTTAAATTTACAAAGTGTTCTCCGTTTCTTTTTCAGAAGACCATCTGGAAGAAAATGGTAATTTTTTTTTTTTTTTCAGATTCACATTCCTTTGGTGCTGCACTGCATAGAAATGATTTTGTTCTTGTCATTTCCTGATTCTTTAACTCACTACCCGCCCCTATCTTTGTCCTTTGTTTTCTTGAATGTCTAATTATTCTATCCAGTACCATCCATGTTGATGCAAAAGCTGGGTATTCATCCTATCTGATGGCTGAATAATATTCTATTGTATATATGGACCATATCTTCTTTATCCATTCGTCTGTTAAAGGGCATCTTCTTTATCCATTCGTCTGTTAAAGGGCATCTCGGCTCTTTCTACAGTTTGGCAATTGTGGCCATTGTTGCTATGAACATTGGGTTGCACATGCCCCTTCTTCTCACTACATCTGTATCTTCAAGGTAAATACCCATTAGTATAATTGCCAAGTCATAGGGTAGCTTTTTTTCTAACTTTTTGAGGAATCTCCACACTGTTTTCCAAAGTGGCCGCACTTTGCTATCCACTTTGTTTTGTTTCCTGAGATTCTCCCATTGTCCCTTCTCATTCAGTCTCCTCAAGGTTTTCATTTCTTTGCTTTTATTTGCCATATATTCTTCAACATCTTCTATCTTCCAGATGCTTATCATAATTTCATTTTAAGGTTGGTGAGATGCAGAGGATTAGGTAGGAACACTGTGCTTGTTTCCATGCAAGATATGTTCCAGAAAATATCCTCTCACTTGGGTTTTCCAACATGTTCTTTGACTAGGAGTGTCCTTTAGTGTGAACAGGAAAATATCTTAAATCTGAAGGTAAGGAATCAGAATCCAAAGTTTCTGAGTTAAGTTTTTTCTTCTATTGGCCTCTGAAACACTCTGAACATGCTATAGTCAAGTGTAACCTTGAGACTTGCTGTTCAACTTCCCTTGAACATTTTCTCAAGTGATCAAACCTATATAAATATTCTTTGCATGATTTTGAGTGGTTATTTTCTCCTTCCAGCTACACTTATTACTCTTCTTTCATTTGAAGTTTTATCTATTCAATTAGTAATTCAACAAATTGTTGAATAAATATTTTAAATATTTTATTTATTTATTATTTCTTAATTGTGTTATGTTATTTGCCATACAATAAATCATTAGTTTTTGTTGTAGTGTTCCAATATTCATTGTTTACATATAACACCCAGTGCTCCATGTAATACGTGCTCTCCTTAATAACAACCATCAGGCACCCATCGCCTACCCTCCTCCCCTCTAAAACACTGTTTGTTTCTTGGAGTTCACAATCTCTCATGGTTTATCTCCCCTCCAATATTTTTTAAAAGATTTGTTTATTCATCAGAGAGAGAGAGAGAAAGGAGCAAGGGGCAGAAGGAGAGGGGGAGAGCATCCTAACAGATCCCCCATTGAACATGGAGCCTGATGTGGGGCTCAATCCCAGGACCCTGACATTATGACTTCCAAAATCAAGAACTGGGCACTTAACTGATGAACCACCCATATGTCCCATACATACATTTTTCATTCAATTAATCTCATTGATACTATATCTCTGGAGTCTAAGGGTATGTTCTAAGTTTTTTCTACACTGACACTATTACCTCACCAAAAGAATTATTTAAATCTCCACATTCCTACATATCCCATGGTATTCAATGAGATATCAAATGAATGGATTTCAGAGATGTAATTCCTTAATTATGGAATGGACATGACTTGGTCAGTTATCAAAAAACAATCATTAGCAGGTGTAGGACTTTGGTTGTACCTTCTTTCTAATGTTTAGAAAACCTGTCTCATAAGGTACTGTATGGTGACTTACATAATAAAATAAAAAATGAAAAAAGAAAAGCTCTCTCATATACACATTTCTATATATTTTCTCTCAGATAGGAAGAAGGCACAGTATAACTCTGGTAAGAAACAGAATCTTTCTCCGAGAACCCTATTCATTTCCCTTCCTGGATTTCACACCCTGTTCATTTAAGATAATCTTCATGCAGGCATGAGTTAACATAGAACTCAAATAAAATAAGGTTATGAATTAATCAGTGAAGAAAAATATGAATAGAAACAACCCAACACCTGACCTTTCATTATTTTAAGTGAGCAATATTTCAGTATTCCCTTGTACAGTATTTATGGCAAATTTATACAACGTAGCTACTGCAATACTGCAATTTGACAAATGCATTTAAAGTAGCCATAGCCCTGCTGAGCAAGGAGCCCTATGCTGGACACTAACCCAGGACCTTGAGATCATGACCTGAGCCAAAGGCAGGCAATTAACTGACTGAGCCCCACAGGTGTCCCTCAAATACTGCTTTATACAAAATGTTAACTTAATAAATGAGCTAACATTTGAAATTTCCATGAATGTTTTCTAAGAAACTTTAATAAAGCACAGAGCCACATTTTAGGGAAAAGATAAGAGTGTTTAAAGCACACTCTTCTAATATTTTACTTATACAATCATAGCATTTGTTTTCCTCCATAACTCATTTTAAAAATTATATTTCCCGCTTGGGAGAAGGTGGTGGGGTTATGGACATTGGGGAAGGTATGTGCTATGGTGAGTGCTGTGAGGTGTGTAAACCTGGCAATTCACAGACCTGTACTCCTGGGGCTAATAATATATTATATGTTTATAAAAAATTATAATAAAAATTATATTTCCTCCAAATACATGAGTCAGTAATCAATATCAATTTTATTTTCTGTTTTTAAGAGATTTATGTTCTGAGAAATTCTCTACTTATATGTAAGTTACTAGGAATAGAAAGATTTTAGTTAGAGCCTTCTCACTTTCTTCTTTGACCTTCTAAAGGATAAAATCCAAGAGGACAGATTTTTTAAGTTAATTTGGAAAGTCCTATCATGTGACAACTAAATTAAATTTTATTAAAGACAAAGAATTAGATATCAACAGAATTGAAAAAAATTATAACCAGGCCCAGAGTCAATTTTTTGTCAATGCTGTGAAATCTTCTAGAAAGATCATTCAGGATTTATACATATGTGTCTTCACTAAAGGCATCTTATTTAGTCTGACATAGTCCAATAAATTTTCAAGATTACTAATCTACTCAATAAGCTACTAATAATACAACATCTTTTAGAAAATTATTTTATTAAATATATGTTGGTTTTCCTTGACGTTGACTGGCATTTACATGAGTTTTTTTCCTTTTTACTTTTCAGGATTTCAACAGGAAATTGGTAACTTTTTCTGGCATACTTTTTACTGATGTATTTCCTATGAATATTTTTTGTCATTCCTTTTCATTCTTTTGATTTATTTGCAGGGTTCTATCTTCTAGATGATTGCCATAATCTCATTATAAACTTGATGAGCTGAGGGGATTAAGCTAAGGAGAAGTGGTCTTCTCCATTTAATAGAAAGCTGTCCTTTAAATTGAGTTCTCCAACACATCTTCTGAGACAAAGTGCCCATCGTTTTGTACATAATATTACCCCAGTTCTTAATGGATGGGCTCAGACTCCAAAACTGCCAAGTGACAGAAGTTCCTCTTTTTGATTGCCTTTCACACATTTTGCATACTACTGATGTCAAGTGTAACCTTGACATATAACAGTCTTCTTCTCTTGACAAATTTCCAGTGATCCATGGTATATAAGTATTTTTGCATGCTTTGCCTGCTTACTGTCTCTTTCCAGCCATAGTTATTACTCTTCTTTCATTTTTACTTAAATCCATTTACTTATTAATTCAATAGGTTCTCTTCTTTTATGGTCTTTTATACATTCTTTTTTATTTCACTCAAACTTCATTGCTTATTAGCTTCATAGCTTATTATCTCTAAAGTCTAATGCTATCTTCTAAGATATCCTTATGCTATTTTTAATATTATATAAGAATTATTTAAATCTTCACATTAAATCTACAGTGTATTGTATAGGGACTGTATTCTGCAAATTGCAGTAAAATTTCTACATGGAATGGACTTTAGAGATTCCTTTTTATTACTTTTGAAATGGACTTTACTTGACCAATAAACAGACATAAATGTTAGCAAATGTATGCTTTTAATTATATCTTCCTTATGATGTTAAGAAGATCTGTCTCATACATGAGTGTTTGTGTGTTTTCTCTCAGCTAGGAGGAAAGCTCAATACAAGGCTGGTGAGTAATGTTTGTCTCTCAGAAAGCTCTACTCTATAATTTCTCAGGTCCTGAGAAATTTAATAAAAAATTCTATGGTTGGCAAAGAAATATTTGTAGCATTAGCTTTCTAAATTTAAAGAGGTTTAGTAAAATCTCTCAGAAGAGCAAACCTTAAGTGATTTGGCATTTCTTTCCCTCCTACCCTCCAACCTTGTCTTGATTTTATGTTATCTTTCCTGCTCCTCCATCTCTCCTACTTTGTCTTGCTTCTATGTTTGTACCTACCCTACTCGTGATCTTTTTTTTTTTTAATGATATTTGAAAAAAAAGAAAGTATGAAAATAATACAGTATTAAAACAGAAAATCCAAGAATTTCAGAAGAAATTGGACAAAGAAAGGGAGAAATGGAAAAGACAATGAGAGAAAACAGGTAAAAGTTTTCCTTTTTTGATGTTTTTTTCTTTTTTTCCAGCCTGGAGGAAGGCACAATTATATCCTGGTGAGTGCTATGAACTCTGATGAAGAAAATCCTACTATCAAAGATATTTTAAATCAATACCTACTGTGCATAAAACAATGTGCTAAAAATCAAAGCAACTCCAAAGCATATATTCCATGAACTTGGCAGATTACTCAATATTTTAATAGATAATAATGTGTTGGAAATATTAAATTTTAGCAGTTTCTTTACTTTTGAGCATAAGTTGAACATAGGTAGAGTGGTTATTGTCTGCTAAAAATCTGAGAAAACTAAAGCAAAAAATAAGTTACTTGATCAGATTCATCATATTCCCTGTTTCATCTCAACATCCTAAATACTTAAATGAAATTTATCCTGAGGGAACATTATATAAAGAGAGCATGACATGTGTCAAATCTTCAAGTCAAACACAATTTGGGAAAAGGTAAATAAATAGATATTTGAGGATATAAGAGTATTTCCTTTGGTTGTTATTATTCCTGAATTAATCCTAGGGAATTTATACTCATGGTATTCTGGTGAGAAAGGCAGCTATATTTTAGAGGGTAGGTTCTCATGTACACTTGTTTCTTGTAGATTGGAGGAAAGAAGAGTTCCAGGCTGGTAAGTCTATGATGATGCACAAGGGACACTGCTTCTTGTGGGGTAGTCTTGCAGAAAGATGGGTGGAGGTGAGTTAGATTTACCCAAGGCAAAAGAAACCTTCACTGAAAGGTGGATCCTCTGGTCCAAGCTTACCTGGTCCTTCCCAGAAAAATAATAGTCTACTTGTCCACAGTAAATGTGACCCTGGATGAAGACACTGCCCATCCTTCCCTTCTCCTGTCTGAAAACAGGAGACGAGTGACCTGGCAAGAAAGTCATCAAGATCTATCCAGCTCCACCCAGAGATTTGACTCCCTCCCCTGCGTGTTGGGTCAGCAGCACATCAGCTCTGGGAGATCCTTCTGGGAGGTTAAGGTTAAGGATGCACCTACTTGGGACCTGGGAATTTGTCTCAATAATGTAAAAAGGAAGGGGAAGGTCACTTTGTCTCCACAGCATGGTTTCTGGGCCATCAGATTCTATAATAGAGAGTACTGGGCCCTCACCTCCCCAGAAACCTGTCTCACTGTAAGAGAAATACCCCATTCTGTGGGGATATTCCTGGATTATGAAGATGGAGATGTATCTTTCTACAATATGACAGATGGATCCCACATTTTCTCTTTTACTAAGAACACATTTAGTGGTGCCCTAAGACCACTTCTCAGGCTTTGGTCCTCTGCTCCAGGCACCCTAACCATCTGTCCAATGGGAGAAGAGAATGGTGGTGCAATTAACATAACTGAACAGGAGAAATGATTATTTGGGGCCTCAATGATTATTATAATTCTCCCCTAAGGAGATGCAAATGATTTTTTTTCTTCTTCTTACAAGTCATTCTTAAGATGATGCTCTGAGACAAAAACTGATAATTGTTCCTCATACCAGTTCTCTCTTCTTCCTTAATTATAATGTTTTCATAGTATTACCTTGTCCTGTGACAAACTCATATAAACATTAGATTTCTTAGCTTCCCCTGTTGCATGTAACTAGTTGATGGCCAGTGTGTTATAAACTGAATTATTCTGTGTGATTTCTGGAATGTGTCCTAAAAGAGAAATTGTATCCTTCATTTTTTTTTTCTTTACATTTTCTGCTGGCCAAATGTGTCATGGAGAATGGAACTGAAAGAACATCTCTGACTATGAAATACAATATGCATGGCAAAGAAATTACAGTAGACTTGGGTTTTTGGGGCAACTATATGGAACTACTCTATTATGTAACTTTAGAATTCTTTTCTGTGAGAAATAAACTTTTATCTTTAAGCCATTTGTTTATTGGATATTTGTCATTTGTGATTGAATCTATTCCCGACTTATGCACTCTCTCTTAAAACATGGCAACAGTTGGCATCCACAACTGATTATTTAGATGGAACAGGAAATATAAAGTCCCGTAGTTTATTACTTAGGTACTCACACTCCTCCAGTGTGTCAGTCTCATTTAGGTCCCTCAACTTTTCTGAGGCATCAGTTCTCCTGACTTCACTTCTTAACCTTCCCTAATTTAGTCCCATGGTTAATAATTTCTAGCATTCTCTTACTGATAAATGAAAATCCCTGGCATCACTATCTTTCTGTTATGTTGCCTTGCCAAAACTCAAAATATGAACAAATCTAATTATCTATTTCTCATACTGGCAGCTTAATATGCTATAACATTCCAGATATATGAGGAGATTGGTTCCTCTATGCATGCATAATCACCTATGAGAACTTGAACATCAGCACTATCCAATAATACTCCCATGTGTCTTCAGCCATTTGCATGTCCTTATTTTGCAATCAGTTTCATTAGTAATTCCAACTTTGGGACACCAGTGTGGTTCAGTTAGCATCTGATGCTTGATTTCAGTTCAGATGTTGATCTCAGGATTGTGAGTTTGAACCCTGTGTGGGGTTGCATGCAAGGCATGGTCCCACATTAAAAAAAAAAAAATCCACCTTCTTTAAATTTACAAGTCTACTGCCCCCTTAATATCAGTGTATGACTATATTCTTTTTTTTCTATTTTAAATGTATTTATTTATTGCATGTTTAAGCTTTGTTTCGTTTTTTTTTTTATAATTTTTTATTTTTTATAAACATATATTTTTATCCCCAGGGGTACAGGTCTGTGAATCACCAGGTTTACACACTTCACAGCACTCACCAAAACACATACCCTCCCCAATGTCCATAATCCCACCCCCTTCGCCCAAACCCCCTCCCCCCCAGCAACCCTCAGTTTGTTTGTGAGATTAAGAGTCACTTATGGTTTGTCTCCATCCCAATCCCATTTTCTTTTATTTATTCTTCTCGTACCCACTTAAGCCCCCATGTTGCATCACCACTTCCTCATATCAGGGAGATCATATGATAGTTGTCTTTCTCTGCTTGACTTATTTCGCTAAGCATGATACGCTCTAGTTCCATCCATGTTGTCGCGTGGCAAGATTTCATTTCTTTTGATGGCTGCATAGTATTCCATTGTTTATATATACCATATGTTCTTGATCCATTCATCTGTTGATGGACATCTAGGTTCTTTCCATAGTTTGGCTATTGTGGACATTGCTGCTATAAACATTCGGGTACACGTGCCCCTTTGGATCACTACGTTTGTATCTTTAGGGTAAATACCCAATAGTGCAATTGCTGGGTCATAGGGCAGTTCTATTTTCAACATTTTGAGGAACCTCCATGCTGTTTTCCAGAGAGGTTGCACCAGCTTGCATTCCCACCAACAGTGTAGGAGGGTTCCCCTTTCTCCGCATCCTCGCCAGCGTCTGTCATTTCCTGACTTGTTGATTTTAGCCATTCTGACTGGTGTGAGGGAATATCGCATTGTGGTTTTCATTTGTATTTCCCTGATGCTGAGGGATATGGAGCACTTTTTCATGTGTCTGTGGGCCATCTGGATGTCTTCTTTGCAGAAATGTCTGTTCATGTCCTCTGCCCATTTCTTGATTGGATTATTTGTTCTTTGGGTGTTGAGTTTGCTAAGTTCTTTATAGATTCTGGACACTAGTCCTTTATCTGATATGTCGTTTGCAAATATCTTCTCCCATTCTGTCAGTTGTCCTTTGATTTTGTTAACTGTTTCCTTTGCTGTGCAAAAGCTTTTGATCTTGATGAAATCCCAATAGTTCATTTTTGCCCTTGCTTCCCTTGCCTTTGGCGTTGTTCCTAGGAAGATGTTGCTGCGGCTGAGGTCGAAGAGGTTGCTGCCTGTGTTCTCCTCAAGGGTTTTGATGGATTCCTTTCACACATTGAGGTCCTTCATCCATTTTGAGTCTATTTTGGTGTGTGGTGTAAGGAAATGGTCCAATTTCATTTTTCTGCATGTGGCTGTCCAATTTTCCCAGCACCATTTATTGAAGAGGCTGTCTTTTTTCCATTGGATATTCTTTCCTGCTTTGTCGAAGATTAGTTGACCGTAGACTTGAGGGTCTATTTCTGGGCTCTCTATTCTGTTCCATTGATCTATGTGTCTGTTTTTGTGCCAGTACCATGCTGTCTTGATGATGACAGCTTTGTAATAGAGCTTGAAGTCCGGAATTGTGATGTCACCAACGTTGGCTTTCTTTTTCAATATCCCTTTGGCTATTCGAAATCTTTTCTGGTTCCATATAAATTTTAGAATTATTTGTTCCATTTCTTTGAAAAAGATGGATGGTACTTTGATAGGAATTGCATTAAATGTGTAGATTGCTTTAGGTAGCATAGACATTTTCACAATATTTATTCTTCCAATCCAGGAGCATGGAACATTTTTCCATTTCTTTGTGTCTTCCTCAATTTCTTTAATGAGTACTTTATAGTTTTCTGAATATAGATTCTGTGTCTCATTGGTTAGGTTTATTCCTAGGTATCTTATGGTTTTGGGTGCAATTGTAAATGGGATTGACTCCTTAATTTCCCTTTCTTCTGTCTTGTTGTTGGTGTAGAGAAATGCAACTGATTTCTGTGCATTGATTTTATATCCTGACACTTTACTGAATTCCTGTATAAGTTCTAGCAGTTTTGGAGTGGAGTCTTTTGGGTTTTACACATATAGTATCATATCATCTGCAAAGAGTCATAATTTGAGTTCTTCTTTGCCGTTTTGGATGCCTTTAATTTCCTTTTGTTGTCTGATTGCTGAGGCTAGGACCTCTAGTACTATGTTGAATAGCAGTGGTGATAATGGACATCCCTGCCGTGTTCCTGACCTTAGCAGAAAAGCTTTCAGTTTTTCTCCATTGAGAATGATATTTGCGGTGGGTTTTTCATAGATGGCTTTGATGATATTGAGGTATGTGCCCTCTATCCCTACACTTTGAAAAGTTTTGATCAGGAAGGGATGCTGTACTTTGTCAAATGCTTTTTCAGCATCTATTGAGAGTATCAGATGGTTCTTGTTCTTTCTTTTATTGATGTGTTGTATCACATTGACTGATTTGCGGATGTTGAACCAACCTTGCAGCCCTGGAATAAATCCCACTTGGTCGTGGTGAATAATCCTTTGGATGTACTGTTGAATCCTATTGGCTAGTATTTTGTTGAGTATTTTCGCATCTGGATTCATCAAGGATATTGGTCTATAGCTCTCTTTTTTGGTGGGATCCTTGTCTGGTTTTGGGATCAAGGTGATGCTGGCCTCATAAAATGAGTTTTGAAGTTTTCCTTCCATTTCTATTTTTTGGAACACTTTTAGGAAAATAGGAATTAGTTCTTCTTTAAATGTTTGGTAGAATTCCCCCGGGAAGCCGTCTGGCCCTGGGCTTTTGTTTGTTTGGAGATTTTTAATGACTGTTTCAATCTCCTTACTGGTTATGGGTCTGTTCAGGCTTTCTATTTCTTCCTGGTTCAGTTGTGGTAGTTTACATGTTTCTAGGAATGCATCCATTTCTTCCAGATTGTCAAATTTATTGCCGTACAGTTGCTCATAGTATGTTCTTATAATAGTTTGTATTTCTTTGGTGTTTGTTGTGATCTCTCCTCTTTCATTCATGATCTTATTTATTTGGGTCTTTTCTCTTTTCTTTTTGATAAGACGGGCCAGGGGTTTATCAATTTTATTAATTCTTTCAAAGAACCAGCTCCTATTTCTTTGATTTGTTCTATTGTTTTTTTGGTTTCTATTTCATTGATTTCTGCTCTGATCTTTATGATTTCTCTTCTGCTGGGCTTAGGGTTTCTTTCTTGTTCTTTCTCCATCTCCTTTAGGTGTAGGGTTAGGTTGTGTACCAGGACCTTTCTTGTTTCTTGAGAAAGGCTTGTACCGCTATATATTTTCCTCTCAGGACTGCCTTTGTTGTGTCCCACAGATTTTGAACCGTTGTATTGTCATTATCATTTGTTTCCATGATTTTTTTCAATTCTTCTTTAATTTCCCGGTTGACCCATTCATTCTTTAGAAGGATGCTGTTTAGTCTCCATGTATTTTGGTTCTTTTCAAACTTCTTTTTGTGGTTGAGTTCTAGCTTTAGAGCATTGTGGTCTGAAAATATGCAGGGAATGATCCCGATCTTTTGATACCGGTTGAGTCCTGATTTAGGACCGAGGATGTGATCTATTCTGGAGAATGCTCCATGTGCACTAGAGAAGAATGTGTATTCTGTTGCTTTGGGATGAAATGTTCTGAATATATCTGTGATGTCCATCTGGTCTAGTGTGTCGTTTAAGGCCTTTATTTCCTTGCTGATCTTTTGCTTAGATGATCTGTCCATTTCAGTGAGAGGAGTGTTAAAGTCCCCTACTATTATTGTATTGTTGTTGATGTGTTTCTTTGATTTTGTTATTAATTGGTTTATATAGTTGGCTGCTCCCACGTTGGGGGCATAGATATTTAAAATTGTTAAATCTGGTTGTTGGACACACCCTTTGAGTACGATCTAGTGTCCTTCCTCATCTCTTATTATAGTGTTTGGCTTAAAATCTAATTGATCTGATATAAGGATTGCCACTCCTGCTTTCTTCTGATGTCCATTAGCATGGTAAATTCTTTTCCACCCCCTCACTTTAAATCTGGAGGTGTCTTTGGGCTTAAAATGAGTTTCTTGGAGGCAACATATAGATGGGTTTTGTTTTTTTATCCATTCTGATACCCTGTGTCTTTTGACAGGGGCATTTAGCCCATTAACATTCAGGGTAACTATTGAGAGATATGAATTTAGGGCCATTGTATTGCCTGTAAGGTGACTGTTACTGTATATGGTCTCTGTTCCTTTCTGATCTACCACTTGTAGGCTCTCTCTTTGCTTAGAGGACCCCTTTCAATATTTCCTGTAGAGCTGGTTTGGAGTTTGCAAATTCTTTCAGTTTTTGTTTGTCCTGGAAGCTTTTAATCTCTTCTTCTATTTTCAATGATAGCCTAGCTGGATATAGTATTCTGGGCTGCATGTTTTTCTCGTTTAGTGCTCTGAAAATATCATGCCAGCTCTTTCTGGCCTGCCAGGTCTCTGTGGATAAGTCAGCTGCCAATCTAATATTTTTACCATTGTACGTGACAGACTTCTTTTCCCGGGGTGCTTTCAGGATTTTCTCTTTGTCACTCAGACTTGTAAATTTTACTATTAGGTGAAGGGGTGTGGGCCTATTCTTATTGATTTTGAGGGGTGTTCTCTGAACCTCCTGAATTTTGATGCTCGTTCCCTTTGCCATATTGGGGAAATTCTCCCCAATAATTCTCTCTAGTATACCTTCTGCTCCCCTCTCTCTTTCTTCTTCTCCTGGAACCCCAATTATTCTAATGTTGTTTCGTCTTATGGTGTCACTTATCTCTCGAATTCTCCCCTCGTGGTCCAGTAGCTCTTTGTCCCTCTTTTGCTCAGCTTCTTTATTCTCTGTCATTTGGTCTTCTATATCACTAATTCTTTCTGTTGCCTCATTTATCCTAGCAGTTAGAGCCTCCATTTTTGATTGCACCTCATTAATAGCTTTTTTGTTTTCAACTTGGTTAGATTTTAGTTCTTTCATTTCTTCAGAAAGGGCTTTTCTATCTCTCGAGAGGGTTTCTCTAATATCTTCCATGCCTTTTTCGAGCCTGGCTAGAACCTTGAGAATTGTCATTCTGAACTCTAGATCTGACATATTACCAATGTCTGTATTGATTAGGTCCCTAGCCTTCGGTACTGCCTCTTGTTCTTTTTTTTGTGTTGAATTTTTCCGTCATGTCATTTTGTCCAGATAAGAGTATATGAAGGGGCAAGTAAAATACTAAAAGGGTGGCAACAACCCCAGTAAAATATGCTTTAACCAAATTAGAAGATATCCCAAATCGTGAGGGGGGAGAAAGGGGATAAAAAGAGGTTCAAAAAGGAAGAAAGAAAAAAAAGGAAAAGAATTTAAAAAAAAAGAAAACACCTAAGAAAAATATAAAAATGAAAAAATATATATATTCGATAAACTAGTAAAAAATCTTTAAAAAAGAAAAAGGTAACAGTTAAAAAAAAATTTTTACCCGAAGGCAAGAAAAAAAAAACAAAAAATGAAAAAGAAAAAAAAGTAAATTAACTGCAAGACTAAAAAAAATCACAGGGAAAAAGCCATGAGTTCCGTGCTTTGCTTTCTCCTCCTCTAGAATTCTGCTGCTCTCCTTGGTATTGAAACCACACTCCTTGGTAGGTGAACTTGGTCTTGGCTGGATTTCTTGTTGATCTTCTGGGGGAGGGACTTGGTGTAGTGATTCTCAAGTGTCTGCCCCAGG
This sequence comes from Mustela putorius furo, assembly GCF_011764305.1. NCBI lineage: Eukaryota > Metazoa > Chordata > Mammalia > Carnivora > Mustelidae > Mustela > Mustela putorius. Next base: position 91,214 of record NW_025421483.1, read on the forward strand.
CGGAATTACACCACCCTTACCCGGGCCGGTTATCCGCTTGGGTTTGCTTTCAGTAGCTTTTGTTCCCTGAGCGCTTTCCATAGGTTCCGGAGGACGGGAATACAATTGGAGGCCTCCTGGTCTCCGGCCTGGAGGAGTCGAGAGCCCAGGGCCGCACTCCTCAGTGCGTGCTCAGAGAACCGCGCCCAGTTACTCCCGTCTGCCTGACCTCCGGCTGCGCTCTGAGCTCACCGAGCCTGTGACCGGTTCAAGGTAACACCGAGCTGTGAGCTTACTGTCGGCTCTGTCTCTGTAGCCAGCTTTCCCTTTCCAATACCCGCAAGCTCTGTGACACCCCCGATCCTTCTGTGACCCTCCGGGACCTGAGGCCACGCTGACCCCACGTGGGCTTTGCCCCGGGTAGCCTCTGGAGCGATGTCCCTCAGCGGAACAGACTTTTAAATGTCCTTATTTTGTGCGCGGTTGCTCCGCCGCTTGCCGGGAGCCGGCCCCTCCCCCGGTGTCTATCTTCCCGTCGCTTTGGATTCACTTCTCCGCTGGTCCTACCTTTCAGAAAGTGGTTGTTTTTCTGTTTCCAGAATTGCTGTTCTTCTTCTCTTCGATCTGCCGATGGATTTTCACGTATTTGCAATCTTTAGATAAGCTATCTCAACTATATTCTTACTTTGCTGTTTTTTTTTTAATTTTTTGAAATTTACATTCAATTGATTAAAATATAATATATTATTTGTTTCAGGGATACAAGCCTATGATTCATTAGTCTTATATAATACCTAGTGCTCATTTCAACACATACACAGTTATTCTATCCCTCAATCCCCCTCCCCTCCAGTTAGCTTCAGTTTTTTTTCTATGATTAAGAGACTCAGGTTTTGTCCCCCTCTGGTTTCATCTTGTTACATTTTTTTTTCCCTCTCTTCCTCTGTGATCCTCTGCTTTGTTTCTTAAACTCCATATATCAGTAACATGGTAATGATAGTTGTCTTTCTCTGATTGACTTATTTCACTTACCATAATACCCTCTGGTTTCATCCAAATTGCTGAAATGGCAAGATTTATGTTTTTTGAATGCTGCATAGTATTCCATTGTGTACAAAACTTCTTTATGCATTCATTTATTGATGGACATCTAGGCTCTTTCCACAGTTTGGCTATTATGGATATTGCTGCTATAAACATTCAGGTGCATGCACTCCTTTGGGTCACCGCATTTGTATCTTTAGGGTAAATGCCCTGTAGTGCAATTGCTGGGTCATAGAGTTACTAGTAGTAACTCTATTTTCAACTTTTTGAGGAACCTCCACACTCTTCCAGAGTGGCTGTACCAACTTACTTTCTCACCAACAGTGTAGGAGGGTTTCCCTTTCTCCTCATCTTCACCAAAATCTGTCATTTCCTGACTTGTTAATTTTAGCCATTCTGACTGGTGTGAGGTAGTATCTCACTGTGGTTTTGATTTGTATTTCCCTGCCAAGTGATATTGAGCACTTTTCATGTGTCTGTTGGCCATTTGGATGTCTTATTTGGAAAATGTCTATTCGTGTCTTCTGCCAATTTCTTGATTGGATTTGTTCTTTGGCTGTTGAGATTGATAAGTTCTTTGTAGATTTCGGATTCTAGCCCTTTAACTGATATGTCATTTGCAAATATCTTCTCCCATTCTGTCAGTTGTCTTTTGATTTTCTTGACTATTTCCTTTGCTGTGCAAAAGCTTTTGATGAAGTCCCAATCGTTCATTTTTGCCTTTGTTTCATTTTCTTTGGACACATGTCTAGCAAGAAGTTGCTGCAGATGAGATTGGAGAGGATGCTACCTGTGTTCTCTAGGATTTTGATGGATTCCTGTCTCACATTAGGTCTTTGGTCTGTCTTGAGTCTATATTTGTGTATGGTGTTAGGAAATGGCCCAGTTTCATTCTTCTACATGTGGCTGTCAAATCTTTCCTATACCATTTGTTAAAGAGATAACACCATTTGTTGAAGAGTATCATGTCAGCTGCAAAGGGAGAGAGTTTGATCTCTTCTTTGCCATTTCAGATGCCTTTTATTTCTTTTTGTTGTCTGATTGCATCCCAGGAATAAATCCCACTTGGTTGTGGTAAATAATGCTCTTAATGAACTCTTGGATCCTATTGGCTCATATTTTGATAAGAATTTTTGCATCCATGTTCATCAGGGATATTGGTTTGCAATTCTCCTTTTTGGTGGGGTGTTTGGTTTGGGGATCAAGGTAATGCTGGCTTCATAAAAAGAGTTTGAAAGTTTTCCTTCCATTTTGATTTTTTGAGGCATCTTAAAGAAAAGGTACTAATTCTTTAAATGTTTGGTAGAATTTCCCTGAGAAGCCTTCTGGCCCTGGACTCTAGTTTGTTGGGAGGTTTTTGATTACTGCTTCAATTTTCTTGTTGCAAATGTGTTTGTTCAAGTTTTCTCTTTCTGGTTCAGTTACTATATAGTTTATACACATCTCTGGGAATGCATCCATTTCTTTCTTTTTTTTTTTTAGGTTTTAAAAATTTTATTTTTTAAAAGTTAACATGTGCATAAAAGGAAACTCAAAAACACAAGAAGCAAAGAACAAAGTCATCCATAATCACAAACAGTTTACAGTTTGACTTCTAGGTCCCATGTGTGTATCTACTAAAGTAAGCATTTTAATGTAATTAAGCATTTCTTCCACATTGTCAAATTTGGTGGCATATAGTTGCTCACATGTTTCTAGAATTGTTAGTGTATCTTTAGAATTTGTTTTGATCTCTCTGCTTTCATTCATAATTTTATTTAATTCATGATTATGATTTATTTCTCTTTTCTTTTTGATAAGTCTGGACAGGGGTTTATCAATCTTATTAATTCTTTCAAAGAACCAGCTCCTAGTTTCATTGATCTGTTCTACTGTTCTTTTGATTTCTATTTCATTGATTTCTTCTCTAATCTTTATTATTTCTCTTCTCCTGCTGGATTTAGGCTTTTGTTGCTGTTTTTTCTCCAGCTCCTTTAAGTGTAGGGTTAGGTTGTGTATTTGAGACCTTTCTTGTTTTATGAGAAAGGCTTGTATCACTATATACTTTTCTCTAGGACTGCCTTTGCTGTGTTCCATAGATTTTGAACAGTTGTGTTTTCATTCTCAATTGTTTTTATGAATTTTTAAATTCCTTTTTCACTTCCCGGTTGACCCATCATTCTTCAGTAGGATGCTGTGTAGCATCTATGTATTTGAGTTCATTCCAACTTTCCTCTTCTGATTGAGATCCAGTTTCAAAGCAATACAGTCTGAAAATATATAGGGAATGATCTCAATATTTTGGTATGAGTTGAGGTCTGATTTGTGACTCGGAAAGTGATCTATTCTAGAGAATGTTCCCTGTGCATTCAAGAAGAAAGTGTATATGTTGCGTTGGGATGGAAGGTTTTGAATATATCTGTGAAGTCCATCTGGTCCAGTGTGTCATTCAAAGCCCTTATTTCCTTGTTGGTCTGTTGCTTAGAAGATCTGTCCATTGCAGTGAGGAGGGCTCCCCTCACTACTATTAAAATTCCCTATTATCATTGTATTATTATTTACATGATTCTTTGATTTTGTTATTAATTGGCTTATATAATTGGCTGTGCCCAGGTTAGGGGCATAAATATTTAGAGTTGTTAGATCTTCTTGCTGGAAAGACCCTTCAAGTAGGATATAGTATCCCTCCTCATCTCTTATTTCAGTCTTTGGTTTAAAATTTAATTTGTCTGATATAAGGGTTTGCTATCCCAGCTTTCTTTTGATGTCCATTAACATGATAAATTGTTTTCCACACCCCTCACCTTAAATCTGCAGGTGTCTTTGGTTCTAAAATGTGTCTCTTACTGACAGCATATTAATGGGTCTTGCTTTTTTTTTTAAGATTTTATTTATTTATTTGACAAACAGAGATCACAAGTAGGCAGAGCAGCAGGCAGAGAGAGAGGGGGAAGCAGGCTCCCTGCTGAGCAGAGAGCTTGATGTGGGGCTCGATTCCAGGACCCTGGGATCATGACCTGAGCCAAAGGGAGAGGCTTAACCCACTGAGCCATCCAGGTGCCCCGAGTCTTGCTTTTTTATCCAGTGTGATACCCTGTGTCTTTTGATTAGGTCATTTAGTCCATTTACATTCAGAATAACTATTGCAATAAATCACTTAAGTATCATGGTATTGCCTGTAAGGTGATTGTTACTATATATTGTCTCTGTTCCTTTCTGGTCTATGTTAATTTTGGACTCTCTTTGTGTAGAGGACCCCTTTCAGTATTTCTTACAGGACTGGTTTGGTAATCACAAATTCTTCTTCTGTTTCTGTTTGTTCTGGAACCTATTTTGAATGACATATTAGCTGCATATTCTTGGCTGTATGTTTTTCTCACTTAGCACCCTGAATATATCTTGTCAGTCTTTTCTGGCCAGCCAGATCCCTGTGGACAGATTTGCTACCAATCTAATGTTTCTACCCTTGTAGGTTACTGCTCTCTTGTCCTGAGGTGCTTTCAGGATTTTCTCTTTGTCTCTGAGATTTTTAAGTTTCACTATTATAAGTCAGGGTATTGACCCATTTTTATTGATTTTGAGGGGGGTTCTCTGTGCCTCCTATATCTTGATGCCTGTCTCCTTCCCAAGATCAGGGAGGGTCTCTGCTATAATTTGCTCCAATATACCTTCTGCTCCTCTCTCTCTTTCCTCTTCTTTTGGGATACCAATTATTCTAATACTGTTTTACTTTATGGTGTCACTTATCTCTTGAATTCTCCCCTTGATCCAGTAGTTGTTTCTCTCTCTTTTTCTCAACTTCTTTATTCTCCACTGTTTAGTCTTCAATATCACTATTTCTTCATGTATCCTAGCAGTTAGGGCCTCCATTTTTTATTGCATCTCATTAATAGCCTTTTTGAGTTCAATTTGATTAGATTTTAGTTCTTTTTTTTTTCTCCAGAAAGGTATTTTCTATGCTTTTTTCAAGCCCAGCTAGTATCTTTATAAATGTTATTCTGAACTCCAGTTCCAATATCTTACTAATGTCCATATTGATTTGGCCCCTGGCAGTCAGTACTGCCTCTTGTTCTCTTTTTATGAGGTGAGTTTTTCTGACTTGTCATTATATCCAGAGAAGAGTAGATGAACAAGAGAACAAAATACTAAAAGTGCAACAACAACCCCAGAGAAATATACACTAAATAAATCAGAAGATTTCCAAAACCAGGGGGAAAAGTATGTATAATCAGACAGGTGAGCAGAATAGAGCAATATGATGGATTCTGTATTTTGGTCTGTTTTTTAGGAAGATGGATTTCAAAATTGTAAAGAAGGACTTGTATATGTACAGAAATAAAGTTAAATACAATGAAAGGATAGAATGTGATTATAAAAATGGAAATTAAAAAACAAGATAGCACAAAGAAAAAGGAAAAAAAAAACAAAATAAGAACAAAAAGGAAGAGATATAAACATATAGGTGAATATAACAGAGCAATACCCTTCCTCCTTAGTGTATCTTGGTCAGTTTGTTAGAAAAAATTACATCTTGAAATTGTGAGGGGAAAAAAAAACCCTTATATATAAAAAAATAAAATTAAATACACTGAGAGGATAAAATGTAATGATAAAGAGGAAAGTTAAAAAAGACTCTAACAAAAGAAAACAAAAAAGAAGAAGAAAAAAACCAAGCAAACACAAAGATGATGATCAGGCAGATGAATAGAACAGAGCCATACACTAGATTTTGGGTGTTTTTTGGTCTGTTAGAGGAAACTGGATTCCAAAATTTGAAAGAAAGAAAGAAAGATATCTATATCTATCTATATCTATAGATAGATATCAATATATATATAATCTTTAAGATATCTTTATATCTATATTTATATCTTTATACATGTAAATTAAGATATATTAAGGTTAAGTACAATAAAGGGATAGAATGTGATTGTAAAAATAAAAATTAACAAAAAATTTTAAAAAGGCGGAGAAAAATTTTTTTTAATTTTATTTATTTATTTGACAGAGAGTGAGAGAGAACACAAGCAGGCAGAGCATCAGGCAGAGGGAGAGGGAGAAGCAGGCACCTTGCCAAGCAAGGAGCCCGACATGGGGTTTGATCCTAGGACCCTGGGATCATGGCCTGAGCCGAAGGCAGTTGCCTAACCAACTGAGCCACCCAGGCACCCCAAGGTGGAGAAAATTAAAAAAAAAAAATAAAGAAAATTTAAAAATTAAAGGTGGAAGACTATTGAATCATGGGGAAAAAAGTCATAAGTTCTACGTGCTATATTCCCCTAGCACTGGAGTTTTGCAGTTCTCAATCTGTAAACTTGGTCTTGGCTGGATGTTTTTGCTGATCCTCTGAGGGAGAGGCCTGTTGCCTTGGTTCTCAAATGTCCTTTCCAAAGGTGGAATTGCACCACCATTGCCAGAGGGGCCAACTAAGTAATCTGCTCCCGTTTGATCCAAGTGGCTTTTGTTTCCTGAAGGCTTTCTGCTCAGCTTTAGATGTTGAGAATGTAAATGGTGGCCTCCCATTTTCCAGGACCTGAGGTAAAATCTCAGAGCCTCACCTCAGCGAGCCTTCAGAGTAAAGCAGTCAGTCACTCCTGGCTCCCTGGTCTCAGGCCATAGTCCATGCTTACACAGCCTTGTGACCGAGCATTTCTATCTCAGACATTTCAAGTCTCCAAACTCTGCAGACTTCTGTGGCATGCTTCCCTGCTACTCCTCCTGAGGACTAAGTGGAATATCACCCATTCTGCTGCTTGCTGGGCCCCTGCTCAGAAAGTCATCTGACTGTCCCACAGTTCAAGGGTTATGGCAACCCCCAGCTGAGAGCCCACTCAGTGATTGCAGCCGGCTTCCCTTTTCTGATACCAAGGAGCTCTGGCACACTCAGGCACTATAATCTTTGTGTGACCCTGAGGATCTTAAGAGCACACTGTCCCAGCAAAGTTTCCACCTGCCCACCCTCCACTGGCATTTACTCACCGTCACCGGAGCAGACTTCTAAAAGTTCCACTTTTGTGCTCCACTGCTCTATCACTTGCCAGTAGATGGCTGATGGAGGCTTCCTCCCCCACAGTCTCTCTTCCCATATATTGCCTCAGACTACCTTTTCCACACCTCCTACCTTGCAGAAAGTGGTCACTTTTCTATTTGTAGAGTTGCAGTTATTCTTTTCTAAGATCTTTGGTTAAGTTTGCAGGTGTTCAAAATAGCTTGATAGCTATGTAGCTGAAGTCCTGGGACCAGATGAGATTAAGATCTCCTACTCCTCTACCATCTTGGACTGCTTTATTGTTTCTTTTTCATTTCTAATTTTATTTATTTGGGTCCTTTCTATTTTATTATTCATAAGTTTGGCTAAAGGTTTATCAATTTTTTGCATCTTTTGAAAGAACCAGCTCTTACTTTCATTGATCTTTTCTATATTTTCTTTTTTTCTTCTTCATTTTTTAGTCTTCATGTCATTTTTTGCTCTGATTTTATTATTTCCTTCCTTCTGCTCACCTTGGTTTTTGTTTTTCTTGTTCCTTAAGGTATTAGGTTAGATTGATTGGGTATTTTTCTTGTTTCCTGAATTAGTTCTATAGTGCTATAAACATTCCCTCAGAAGTACTTTTTCAACACCCCAAATATTTTGGACAATTGTATTTCCATTTTCATTTGACTCCATGTATTTTTTTAAATTTCTTCTTTGATTTTGTTTTTGACCTTTTTGTTGTTTAGTAGCATGTTGGTTAACCTCCACATGTGTTTTTTCTAGTTTTTTTTTTCTTTTTTCTTGTGATTTATTTCATATTTCATACTGTTGTGGTCAGTAATGTATGACATGATTTGAACCTTCTTAAATTCATTGAGACTTATTTTGTCACCTAAAATTTGAACTATCTGGGGAATGTTTCATGTTCACTTACAAAGAATATTATGTTGGTTTTGGATGTCTTTTCTACCATTCTTTCTGTCTTCTCCTTCTGAGACTATATAAAGTGAATGTTTGTTCACTTCATGTCATCTAAGACATCCCTTAATCCACCCTTGGTTTTTAAAATTCTTTTTTTTTTTTTTTTTTTTTTTTACTGTCCAAGTTGGTTGCATTACCCTGTCTTCCAGATCAGAGATTTTCTTCTGCATCCACTAATCTTCTATTGATTCCCTCTGGTGTGTTTTTCATATTAGTTATTATATTCTTCAACTCTTTTTCATATTTTCTTTGTGGTTGTTGTTGTTGAAGTTCTGAGTTTTTTTGTTCTTCTCTCCAGCCTTGTGAGCATGAGCTTTACTATAAACTCTTGTCAGGCACATTGATAATATCCATTTCACTTAGTTCTTTTTCTGAGGTTTTGTTTTGTTCTTTCATTTGGAGCATATTCCTCTGTCTCTCCATTTTGCTTAACTTTCTGTTTGGTTCTATGAATTAAATAGAATAGTTATTTCTTCTAAATTTGAGGGAATAATCTTGTGTATAGTCATCTCCTGTGTGAACTATGTGTGCCTAGTCATTTTTGCTGACTGGCTGGAGTTGTGGCTGGCATGGACTGGGGGTCCATAATGGGGCTGCCTTGGTAGGATGGCTGAAGCTGAAGTGCACAAGGTCTGGGGCAGTCCTGAGGCTCTATGTACAGATGGTGAACTTTTAGAAAAGTTGAAATGAAGTGTGTGTATGACAGGAGGTCCCAGAGTTCTCCACACAGTGATTTTCCTAGCAGAATAGCTGAAGCTGAAGTGGATTAAGGTGGGGGGACTCATATCTTTTCATTCAGAAGATGCCCTAGCAGGGTAGCTGAAGGTGAAATGAGTACAAGCTAAGGGATCCCATGGCTCTATGCACTGAAGGCTTCTTGGCAGTATAGAGGAAATGAAGTGAGTATAAGCTACGATGTTCCAGGGTTCTTCCCACAGAGAGTGCCCTGGTGGGACAGCTGGAATTGAAGGTGTGCGTTGGGAGGTCTATGGTTCTCCATGCAGGGACATCATGGCAGGACAGAATTTCAATCGTCTACTCTTGTACCAAGAATGAATCTGTGTCAATGGGTGAGTCCTAACTGAATTAAAATATGGGATGCTTATTAAAATGTTGGTAATTTAAACTGATACTTGTAAAATTTTAAGTGCTCCTTCACCAGTCTAGACCATAAAAACAGACTAAATAAATCTCAGCCATCAAAGTTGAATTTAAAAATCAAACACAATGGTACCAAATCTTTGATCCAAATTTTTTGGCAGCAAAAGTGATTCTAAGAGGGAAGTTTATAGCAATACAGGCCCACCTCAAGTAGAAAGAAAAATCTCAAATATATAGCCTAAACTTACACTTAAAGGAGCTAGAAAAAAGAACAGATAAAATCCAAACCCAGGAAAAAGCAGGAAATTATAATGATTAAAACAGAAATAAATTAAATGAAAACTGAAAAAAAAATTGAACAGATCAAAGAAATTGGGAATTAGCTCTTTGAAGAGAAAAATCAACAAAATCGATAAATCTCTAATCAGACTCATAAAAAAGAGGGGGGGCATGAGAGGACCTAAATAAATAAAATAGCTCATGAAAGAGGGGAAATAATACCACCACCACCACAGAAATACTAACACTTCTAACACAATATTATGAATACTTATATCCCAACAAATTGACAACTTAGAAGTGGGTAAATTCATGGAAATATATAACCTACCAAAATTAAAACAGGAAAAAAAGGAGAAAATTTGAATAGGCCAATTACCAGAAATAAAATGGAATAAGTAATCAGAAAACAAGACCAGAGTGCTTCACAGGCAAATCTACCAAAAAATTTTAAAAAATTAATAGCTATTATTCTCAAAGTATTTCAAAAAAATAGAAAATTAAGAAAAATTTCATTCTATGAGGTATCACCTTGATATCAAAAACAGATAAAAATACAACAACAAAAAAGAGTACTAAAGGCCAATATCTCTGATGACTATAAATGCAAAAATTATCAACAAAACATTCATCCACCAAAATATTAAAAAGAAATCATACAACACAATCAACCGGGATTTATTCCCAGTATATAAGGGTGGTTCAAAATTCACAAAGTCATCAAAGTAATGTGCCACAACAATAAAAGAAAGGATAAAAACATATGATCATTTCAATAGATGTGTGCAAAACATTTCTTTTTTTAAAATTAACATATAATGTATTATTAGCCCCAGGGGTACAGGTCTGTGAATAGTCAGATGTACACACTTCACAACATTCACCATAGCACATACCCTCCCCAATATCCATAACCCAATCACCCTCTCCCTACTCCCCACCCCCAGCAACCCTCAGTTTGTTTTGTGAGATTAAGAGTCTCTTATAGTTTGTCTCCCTCCTGATCCCATCTTGTTTCATTTTTACCTTCCCTACACCCAAAACCCTCACTCTACCTCTCAACTTCCTCATATCAGGAAGATCATATGATAATCGTCTTTCTCTGGTTGACTTATTTGGCTCACCATAATACCTTCTAATTCCATCCACATCATTGCAAATGGCAAGATTTCATTTCTTTTGTTGGCTCCATAGTATTCCATTGTATATATATATACACCACATCTTTTTTATCCATTCATTTGTGTATGGACACCTAGGTTCTTTCTATAATTTGTCTGTTGTGGATATAGCTGCTATAAGCATTCAGGTGAACCTGACCCTTCAGATCACTACATTTGTATCTTCAGGGTAAATACCCGGTAGTGGCAATTGCTGGGTCATAGGGTAGCTCTGTTATCAGATTTTTGAGGAACTTCCATGCTGTTTTCCAGAGTGGTTTCACTAACTTGCATTCCCACCAACAGTGTAGGAGGGTTTCCCTTTCTCTGCATCCATGCCAGCATCTGTCATTTCTTGACTTGTTCATTTTACCTATTCTGACTGGCGTGAGGTGGTATCTCGTTGTGGTTTTGATTTGTATTTCCCTGATGCTGAGTGATCTGGAGCACTTTTTCATGTGTCTGTTGGCCATCTGGATGTCTCCTTTGCAAAAATGGCTGTTCCTGTCCTCTTCCCAATTCTTGATTGGATTATTTGTTCTTTGGGTGTTGAATTTGTTAAGTTCTTTATAGATTTGGAGACTAGCACTTTATCTGGTATGTATTCACAAATGTCTTCCCCCATTAGGTCAGTTGTCTTTTGGTTTTGTAGACTGTTTCTTTTGCTGTGCAAAAGCTTTTGATCTTGATGAAGTCCCAATAGTTCATTTTTGCTCTTGCTTCTCTTGCCTTTGGTGATGTTTCTAGGAAGAAGTTGCTGAAACTGAGGTCGAAGAGGTGCTGCCTGTATTTTCCTCAAGGATTTTGATGGATTCCTATCTCACATTGAGGTCTTCCATCCATTTTGAGTCTATTTTTGTGTGTGGTATAAGGAAATGGTCTGTTTCATTTTTCTGCTTGTGGCTGTCCAATTTTCCCAACACCATTCGTTGAAGAGACCATCTTTTTCCTTTGGACATTCTTTCCTGCTTTGTCAAAGATTAGTTGACCATAGAGTTGAGGGTCTATTTCTGGGCTCTCTGTTCTGTTCCACTTATCTATATGTCTGCTTTTGTGTTGGTACCATACTGTTTTGATGATGACAGCTCTGTAATAGAGCTTAAACTCTGGAATAAGGAAGCCACCAACTTTGGCCTTCTTTTTCAACATTCCTCTGTCAATTTGAGGTCTTTTCTGCTTCCATATAAATTTTAGGATTTTTCCATTTCTTTGAAAAAAATGGATGGGATTTTGATAAGGATAAACGTGTAGATTGCTTTAGGTAGCATAGACATTTTCACAATATTTTTTCTCCTAACCCATGATCGTGAAACATTTTTCCATTTCTTTGTGTCTTCCTCAATTTGTTTTATGAGTGTTCTATAGTTTTCTGAGTACAGATCCTTTGCCTCTTTGGTTAGGTTTATTCCTAGGTATCTTATGGTTTTGGGTGCAATTGTAAATGGGATTGACTCCTTAATTTCTTGTTCTTCTGTCTTTTTTTTTTGGTGTATAGAAATGTCACTAATTTATGTGAATTATTTTTATCTTGACACTACTAAATTCCAGTACAAGTTCTAGCAGATTTGGAGTGGAATCTTTTGGGTTTTCCACATAAAGTATCATATCATCTGCAACTAGTGTAGTCTGACTTCTTCTTTGCTGATTTGGATGCCTTTAATTTCTTTTTGCTGTCTGATTGCTGAGACTATGACTTCTTCTACTATGTTGAATAGCAGTGGTGATAATGAACATGCCTGATGTGTTCCTAACCATAGTGGAAAAGCTCTCAGGTTTTCTCCATTGAGAATGATATTCACGGCAGGTTTTTCATAAATGGCTTTGATGATATTGAGGTAAGTACCCTCTATCCCTACACATTGAAGAGTTTTATTAAAAAAGGATGCTAGGGGCCCCTGGGTGGCTCAGTGGGTTAAGCTTCTGCTTTTGGCTCAAGTCATGGTCTCAGGGTCCTGAGATTGAGCCCTGCATCAATCTTTCTGCTCAACCTCTCTGCCTTTCTTTGCCTGCCTCTCTGACATCTTGTGATCTCTCTCTGTCAAATAAATAAATAAAATATTTTTAAAAAAGAATGCTTTACTTTGTCAAATGCTTTTTCAGCATCTATTGAGAGTACCATATGGTTCTTATTCTTTTACTAATGTATTGTATTACACTGAATGACTTGTGGATGTTGAACCAACCTTGTGGTCCTGGAATAAATCCCACTTGGTCGTGGTGAATAATTCTTTTCAGGTACTGTTGAATCCTATTCGCTAGTATTTTTGTGAGAATTTTCACATCTGTGTTTATCGAGGACATTGGTCTGTAATTCTTTTTTGTCTGGTTTTGGGATAAAGATAATGCCAGCTTCATAAAATGAGTTTGGAAGTTTTCCTTCTATTTCTATTTTTTGGAACAGTGTCAGGAGAATAGGTATTAATTCTTCATTAGGTGTTTGGCAGAATTCCCCTGGGAAGCTGTCTGGCTTTGGATCTTGTTTTTTGGGAGATGACTGCTTCAATCTCCTTACTGGTTATGGGTCTGTTCACGTTTTCTATTTCTTCCTAGTTCAGTTTTGGTAATTTATACGTCTCTCAGAATGCATCCATTTCTTTCAGATTGACAAATTTGCTGGCGTATAATTTCTCATAATATGTTCTTATAATTTTGTGTATTTCTTTGGTGTTGGTTGTAACCTCTCCTCCTTCATTCATGACTTTATTTATTTGGGCTTTTGATAAGTCTGGCCAGAGAATTATCTTATTAAGTATTTCAAAGAACCAGCTCCTAGTTTTGTTTTTGTTGTTGTTGTTGTTCTACTGTGGTTTTGTTTGTTTGTTTGTTTTGTTTTAATTTCTATTTCACTGATTTATGCTCTGATCTTTATGCTTCTCTTCTCCTGCTGGATTTCAGCTTTCATTGCTTTTCGTTCTCCAGCTTCTTTAGGTGTAAGGTTAGGTTGTGTATTTAAAACCTTTCTTATTTCTTGAGAAAGGCTTGTATCACTATATACTTTCCTCTCAGGACTTCCTTTGTGTGCCCCACATATTTCAAACAGTTGTGTTTTCATTATCATTTGTTTCCATGAATTTTTTCAATTCTTCTTTAATTTCCTGGTTGACCCATTCATTCTTTAGTAGGATGCAGTTTAGCCTTCATGTATTTGGGTGCTTTTCAACTTTGCTCTTGTGATTGAGTTCTGGCTTCAAATCATTGTGGTCTGAGAATATGCAGGGAATGATCCCAATCTTTGGTATGGGTTGAGATCTGATTTGTGACACAGGATGTGATCTGTTCTGCAGAATGTTCCAAGTGCACTAGAGAAGAATGTGTACTTTGTTTGGGATGGAATGTTCTGAATATAGTTTTGATGTCCATCTGGTCCGGTGTGTTATTTAAGGCCTTTATTTCCTTATTGATCTTTTGCTTGGATGATCTGTCCATTTCAGTAAGAGGGGTGTTAAAGTCCCCTAATATTATTTTATCATTGTTAATGTGTTTCTTTGATCTTATTATTAATTGGTTTATATATTTGGCTGCTCCCATGTTAGGGGCAGAGATATTGAAAATTGTTAGACCTTGTTGGACAGACCCTTTGAGTATGATATAGTGTCCTTCCTCATCTCTTATTATAGTCTCTGGCTTAAAGTCTAATTGATCTGATATAAGGATTACCATGCCAGCTTTCTTTTGATGTCCATTAGCATGGTAAACTGTTTTCCATACCCTCACTTTACATCTGGAAGTGCCTTTGGGTCTAAAATGAGTTTCTTGTAGGCAGCATATTGATGGTTTTTTTTTTTTTTTTTTTTTTTTTTTTTTTTTTTTTTTTTTTTTTTTTTACGCATTCTGATACCCTGTGACTTATGATTGCAGTATTTTCCCCATTCCTATTCACGGAAACTGTTGAAAAATATGAAATTAGTGCCATTGTTTTGCCTATAAGGTGACTGTTACTGTATATTGTCTTTGTTCCTTTCTGGTCTGTTACTTTTAGGCTCTCTCTTTGCTTAGAGGACCCCTTTCAAAATTTTCTGTAGAGATGCTTTGGTGTTTGCAAATTCTTTTAGTTTTTGTTTGTCCTGGAAGCTTTTTATCTCTCCTTCTATTTTCAATGATAACCTAGCTGGATATAGTATTCTTGGCTGCATGGTTTTCTCATTTAGTGCTCTGAATATATCATGCCAGTTCTTTCTGGCCTGCCAGGTCTCTGTAGATGAGTCTCCTAACAGTCTAATATTTTTACCATTGTAAGTTATAGACTTTTTTTCCTGAGCTCCTTTCAGGATTTTCTCTTTGTCACTAAGACTTGTAAATTTTACTATTAGATGATGGGGTGTGGACCTATTTTTATTGATTTTTGAGGGGTTCTCTCTGTGCCTCCTTGATTTTGATGCTTGTTCTCTTTGCCATATTAGGGAAATTCTCTATAATAATTTACTCCAATACACCTCTGTCCCCCTCTCTCTTTCTTCTTCTGGAATCCCAATTATTCTAATACTTTTTTGTCTTATGGTATCATTTATCTCTTGAATTCTTCCCTTGTAGTCCAGTAGTTGTTTTTCTATCTTTTGATCAGCTTCTTTATTCTCCGTCATTTGGTCTTCTATGTCACTAATTCTCTCTTGTATCTCACTTATCTTAGCAGTAAGAGCTTCCATTTTTTAATTTCACCTCATTAGTAGCTTTTTTGATTTCAGTTTTGTTAGATTTAAGTTCTTTTATTTCTCCATAAAGAGCTTTTATTTCTCTAGACAGGGTTTCTCTAATATCTTCCATGCCTTTTTCAAGCCCAGCTAGCACCTTGAGAATTGTCATTCTGAACTCTAGATCTGACATATTACCAATGTTCATATTGATTAGGTCCCTAGCCTTTGGTAACACCTCTTGTTCTTTTTTTTTTTTTTTTTTTTTTTTTTTTTTTTTTTTTTTTTTTTTTTTTGTGGTGAGTTTGTCTGCCTTGTCATTTTACCCAGATAAGAATATATGAACAAGAGAATAAAATACTAAAAGGGTAGCAATGTCCCTAAATTTTGTGTGTATTTTGGACTCTTAGAAGAAAGTAACTCCCAAATTTTTAAAGAAAGAAAAATTTATATATCTACAAAAATAAAGGCAAACATGATGAAGGGATGGACTATGACTGTAAAGATGAAAATTTAAAAAAAATTCTAGAAAAGGAATTTATAAGATCAGTTGGTTTGGAAAAAGAAATAAAAAGAAAGTGGAGTGAATTTGCTCAGGCTATAGATTAGAACAAGACACTGAGCTAGATTTAGGGTATATTTTGATATTTTAGAAGAAATTGCCTCCCAAAATTTTTTAGAAGAAAAAACCCCTATATGTATACAAAAAATAAAGTTAGATACAATGAAAGATAAAATATGACTAAAATAATGAAAGTTTTAAAAAGAATTTTTTTAGAAAGGTATTGTTAAGATAAACTAGTTAAGAAACGTTAAAAGAGGAAAAGGAAAAGTTACAAAAATTAGAATAAGGAAAAAGTAAAATTAAAAAAATTAATTAACTTTGCAAGACTGAAGAATCATGGGGGGAAGGCCATATATTCCATACTTTACCTTCCCCTCTCTGGAATTCTTCTGTTCTCCTTGATCAGTGAGCTTGGTCTTAGCTGGAAGATCTTGCTGGTCTTGGGGGGGACACTTTTGTAGTGATTATCAAATGTCTTTGCCAGAGGTGGAGTTGGGCCACCCTTGCCAGAGGCCAGGCTAAGTAATCTGCTCGGGTTCACTCTCGGTAACTTCTGTTATCTGAACACTTTCCCTTAGAGCTCTAGAGGATGGGAATGAAAATGGTGGCCTTTGAATCTCTGGCCCAGAGGAGCTGAGAGCTTGGGGCCCCACTCCTCAGTGCTCCCTCGGAGAAAAGCTTTCAGTCTCTCCCATCTCCCTGGTCTCCGGCCGCACTCCAAACTCACCCAGTCTGTGACTTAGTTTTTCTGTCTCTGGCACACAGTCCTGTTTGGAGTCTCCAAACCCAGCAGATTCCTGCTTCTCTGCTCTTCCAGTGGGTGAAGTTGGGTCTCCCTGGGTCTGCTACTTGTGGGGTCCCTCTCAAAGAGCAGTGGTCCAATTGTGCTGCAGATCACAATTTAAAATAGCCCCAAGCTGAAAGCTCATGCCTTGGGTCCATCTCTTTAGCTGGCTTCCCCACTGTGAGACCTGTGAGCTCTGCTACACTCAGACACCCCAATCATTCTGTGACCCCATGACCTGAGACTACACTGTCCCCACAAGGGCTCATTTAGCCTCTGGAGCTATGTGCCTCAGTGGAGCAGACTTTTAAAAGTTTGAATTTTGTGCCCTGTTGCTCCACTGCTTGCCAGGAACTGGCCCCTTCCCCTATGGTCTATCTTTCCATCACTTTGGATTCACTTCTCCTCACGTCCTAGCTTTCAGAAGTTGTCAATTTTCTGTTTCTAGAATTGCTGCTCTTCTTTTCTTTGATCTTCAGTTGGGTTTGTAGGTTTTCGGAATTGTTTGATAACTACTTAGCTGACAAGGCCCTGATGTCATCTCAGTCTGCTACTCCTCTGCCATATTGACTCCTTCCTGGAAAAGGCATTTCACAAAGTACATATATTTATGATAAAAACCCTCTGCAAAGTGAGTTTAAATGGAACATGTCTCAACATAATAAAGGCCATTTATGAAAAATCTATGGCCAGCATCACACTCAATGGTAAAAAATTGCGACCTTTTCCTCTAAGGTCTGGAACAAGAGAAGGATATCCACCTTCACCACTTTTATTCAACATAGTAATGGAAGTCCTAGCAACAGTACATAGAAAATGAAAAAAGTAAAAGGCATCCAAACTGGAAAAGAAATAAAATGTAAAACTCTCACAATTCATGGATGACATGGTACTATACATAGAAAATCCACCAGTCAGAATGGCTAAAATTAATGTCAGGAAATGACAGATGTTGGCGAGGATGGAGAAAGGGGAGCCCTCCTACAGTTGGTGGGAATGCAAGTTAGAGTAGTGACTCTGGAAAACAGCATGGAGGTTCCTCAAAAAGTTGAAAATAGAGCTACCCTATGACCCAGCAATCACCCTACTGGGTATTTACCCTAAAGATACAAATGAAGGGGCACATGCACCTGAATATTTATAGCAGCAATGTCCACAATAGCCAAACTATGGAAAGAACCTAGAGTCCATCAACAGATGAATGGATAAAGAAGAAGTGATATATATATATACATATATATGTATATATATATATATATATATATACATATCTATCTACAATGGAATACTATGGAGCTATCAAAAGAAATGAGATCTTTCCATTTGCCATGGTCTGGATGGAGCTAGAGGGAATTATGCTGAGCAAAATAAATCAATCAGAGACAGACAAAGATCATATGATCTCTCTGATATGAGAAATTTGAGAGGCAGGGCAGGGGGTTGTAAGGGTAGGGAAGGAAAAAATGAAACAAGATGGGATTGGGAGAGAGATAAACCACTAGAGACTCTTAATCTCACAAAACAAACAGGATTGCTGGGACGTGGGAGGGTAGGGATAGGGTGGTTGGGTTATGGACACTGGGGATGGTATGTGTTGTGAAATGTGTAAGTCTGATGATTCACAGACATGTACCCCTGGGACAAATAATACATTATATGTTAATAAAAATAATTTTTATATGATAATAAAAATAATTTAAAAAGAATCCTAAAGACCATCATATAACTACTAGATCTACTAGACAAGTGAATTTGGTAATGTTACAGAACGCAAAATCAATGGGCATAAATATCCTGCATTTTTCTACACTAGTAATGAAGCAACTAAAAGTGACATTAAAAAAAACTACTCCGTGGGGCGCCTGGGTGGCTCAGTGGGTTAAGCCGCTGCCTTCGGCTCGGGTCGTGATCTCGGGGTCCTGGGATCGAGTCCCACATCGGGCTCTCTGTTCAGCAGGGGGCCTGCTTCCCTTCCTCTCTCTGTGATCTCTTCCCTTCCTCTCTCCTACTGTGATCTCTCTGTCAAATAAATAAGTAAAATCTAAAAAAACAAACAAACAAAAAAAAAACTACTCCGTTTGGAAGAACAAATATTGTTAAAAGGTCTGTACTACCCAAAGCAATCTACAGATAAAATGCAATCTCTATCAAAATACTAACAGTATTCTTCACAGAACTAGAACACACAATCCTAAAATCTCTATGGGAACTCAAAGGACCCTGACTGATCAAAACAACCTTGAGAAAGAAAAACTAGGAGGTATTAAAATTCCAGAATTCAAGTTATATTGCAAAGCAGTAGGGAGTAAAACAGCACAGTACTGGCATAAAAACTGACACATAGATCAATGGAACAGAAGAGAAAATCCACAATTATATGGTCAATTAATCTTTGACACAGGATAAATGAAGATACAGTGGCCAAAAGATAGTCTTTTCAACAACTGGTGCTGGCAAAATTGGACAGTTATATCCAAAAGAATGAAACTGGACCATTCTCTTGCACCACACAAAAATAAACTCAAAATTGGTTAAACATAAATGTGAGACCCAAAACCATAAAAATCCTTGAGGAGGGCACAGGTGGTAATTTCTCTTATGTTGCCCATAGCAACATCTTTCTAGATATATCTCGTAAGGCAATGGAAACAGAAGCAAAAATAAACTATTGATGCTACATCAAAATAAAAAGTTTCTGCACAGCAAAGGAAACAACAAAACTAAAAGGCAATCCATGGAATGGGAGAAGATATTTGCAAATGGCACAGCCGATAAAGGGTAATATCCAAAATATATAAAGAACTGATACGATTCAACTCAAAACATAATCCCATTAAAAAATTGGGCAGAAGGGGTGCCTGGGTGACTCAGTTGGTTAAGTGACTGCCTTTGGCTCAGGTCATGATCCCAAGGTCCTGGGATTAAGCCCTGTATTGGGCTCCCTACTCAGCTGGAGGCCTTCTTCTCCCTCTCCCACTCCCCCTGCTTTTGTTCTCTCTCTCACTCTCTCTCTCTGTGTCAAATAAATAAATACAATCTTTAAAAAAAGATGGGCAGAAGACATAAGCAGACATTTCTCCAAAGAAGACACCCAGATGGCCAATAGACACATGAAAAGATCTTCAACTTCACTCAGCATCAGGGAAATGCAAATCAAAATGACAATCTACATAAGCAATGAATTCTGGTACACTGAAAAGAAATTAAAAAATAAAAATAAATTAAAAAAACAGTGCCTGGGGGAAAAAAACAATGAATTATCACCTCACATGTATCAGAATGGCTAAAATAAAAAAAAAAAAAAAACCCACAAGAGATGATGAATGTGAGATTATATATATACAATGCAGTATTATATATATAGTATATATACTATATATATAATGCAGTATTATTACACACATGTGTATATACATACATGTGTGTATATATATATATATATATATATATATATATAATGCAGTATTATTCAGCCATAAGAAAGAATGAAATCTTGCCATTTGCAACAACATGGATGGACTTAGAGACCACAATGCTAAGTGAAATAAATCAGACAGATAAGTACCATATGTGGAATTTAAGAAACGAAACAAATGAACAAAGGAAAAAAAAAAGGAGAGAGAGAGACTAACCAAGAAGCAGCCTCTTAATTATAGAGATCAAACTGATGGTTGCCAGAGGGAAGTCAGTGGGGCAATGGGTGAAAAATAAATCAGTAGTCCAGAGCTGCCCAAAACATGGAAGGTAGAGCATCCTAAAACTGGACATTACTTTGCTCCTCCAGTGGCTGACAGCTCAGCCTATAACACACTATACCACACTACCATGAAGAGTAGGCCCCCAAGATTGAAATGAAATGTGATTTTGTGAATAGAGTGTGCTCTGGAGTCAGAAACTCTGCCAGTTGTTGGCTAGGTGACTTCAGATGTCTCAGGTGGAGGGTTTCATTGTAAACATTACTAAGGATTAAATAAGTTTGTACATGTAAGGTATGTATCTACCATAAAGCATTATAGTTATAATAAAGCTGTATGGTTTTATTACTCCTCTTGTTCTCCACAGTGGCTTGAAATCCCATTCACTGGCTTTTTCTTCCTAGCACCACAGACCTCTTCACTTTCCCTTACTATCTAACCTTAATATCTGGGCTTCACTGGCTCACCCTCCATTTGTTTCAAGGTCCTTCTTTTAAATAGATTTGGGAATTTTTCTCATTTCTAATTATTAAACATGTATTAAGTGCCTATTCCATAGGACGTTCTCTGCCTCAAGAGTTACAAGGATGATGGAAATAGAGTCTCTGGCCTCAAAATCGCTAGAAAATTAGAACTTATTCCAGAGTACAGATAAACTCCCTTCCAAAATCACAAGTTTAAAGTCTTTTAAAATATTCTGAAATCTTCCCAGTATCTTGGTTCTCCTCTTCCTTTCTTCTTGCCTCTCTAAAGTTCCAGTTCTTTGTTATGACATAGATTCTGGAACCTTCATAGGCCACACTCCTGTAGCCTGCTTAGGTCTGATCAGCCTAAGTCACACAGTCCCCTGCAACATTCTGCATGCTTGTCTACAAGGGTCTCCCCCCCATTCAAGTTCATACTTCTCAGAAACAGTGAGCTTGGAGTGTTCCTTTTTTCTTCATCACCCTCTGACAAAGAAATCCAGATGACACAGAAACCACTGAAGACAATACCTGGAAAATGGCAGTTTTGGGTATGGACTGAGTCCCTCTCTAAGGCCTCCCTTACCCTACTGAATCAGAAGAGTCTCCTCCTTAGAGACTTTAACACGTGGCTTTACTTTTCTTGCCTGCTTACTTTCAAATTCAATATTCTTTCTTTCATTCTCATTGATTCCTTTGGGAGCCTGGGGAAAATGACCCACATAGTCAACTAAACTCTAGAGTAAAGATATTAATCTTTTCTTTGGTTTCAGGAGTTTGAATTACTAAAAGAAAATAACCATCATCTGGAATAATAAGAAAACTCTTTAGTCTGTTATCTCATTTCTGGTAATACTAGTCACTTTATAATCTGCCTCAACTCTTCCTCTTATTTTCCTCATAAATGGAGTATATCATTAGCCAGAATGATCTGTCCAATAGCCAGAACATTTCTGACACTATTCAAAGGGAGTACCAGAAGCGTGGTCCAAGTATACCGGCTGGTTATCCCTTCCACCCCTAAGGATTACTTCACATCAGTTATGAAATTCTGATTTGCATTAAAGAGTCCAACTACTTCCTATTCATTTTAGTGGTCCATTAGGAGAAAATCTCTGAAGGTTGTATTTTTGGGATGATTTTCTTGCATGATCTAATACTTGAAAGATTTGGTAGACATTTGCCCAATTTTCCCCAATTGGAGGTGTGTCATTACATCTTGAGATGAATTCATCTATTGCTTTTTTGAAGCATCTTTAATCTTAGTGTAATTAATTTTCTTAGTCCTTCATAGTCAATTGTCTTCAACATTTTTCACTGTTACAGGCAGATGTATGATTCCTTTGTTCATTTATTCCTTCTTTCCTTCCTCCTTCTTTCTTTACTATCTCTTCTTCTCTTTATCTTGTTCTTTCTCCCTTCCTTCTTTCTCCACTCTTTCCTCCCTTCCTTCCTTCCTTCTGCTTCACTGCCTGCCTTTCTTCTTCCAAAGGCTCCTTAGTTTCAGTTTTTCATTAACTGTAGCAAAGTATATAATTAAGATTTGTCTCTCCAATTATACATAAACAGATATAGTTTAGGCAGTTCAAGCATTCTTTCTCCTAGTAATCAAAGTAACATTCATCACAGATAACTGTCTTATCATGAGGGGCTTTGTTGATGATGACTGAAAGGTCTTTCCCAATGGTAAGAAATTTTTGCCCTCTGCTGTGGTTTTCATTAATATGACCACCTTCTGTCAGGGGCCACTAAGTTTTGATTGCTCAAAAAACTTGCTGTAAAAATTTTTCACACACATTATATATGTGTGTATATCACACACACACACATACACACACACATAAAACATACTACTGTATTAATACATGTTTCAAGACAGAAAACCTAGAATTTTAAAGTTGTAATATAAAATTACATAAAAGTAGAAGTAATATTTTTTTCCTCACACCCCAGTGGATTGCTTTGCATATCACTGAATTCCTCTAGCCTTCCGTCTGTAGAGAGTAACGGATTCAATTGAGGAGGAAATCTGTCACATTTTCCACTCTAAATCAAGAGTTAGACAGCAACTGTGGTTCTTGGTATATGACCAAAAGGAGCAACATAAAAAATGGGTAGGGGAAGGAATGTGGGGACATAAGATGAAGAACATAAAGGAAGAAAGGAGCTCAGGTAGCAGAAAAAGAAGTTTATCTATTTGGCGAAAACAATAAAGAGGTAATCGGTAATTGTCTCTGATAATGACCAGGTCTAAATAAGCAGGCCTACAGGTGAGATTTTGTTGCAGAAATAACTTTGGCTGTCATCCTGACTCTACTGGGACTTGCCATTCTGGCTATTTTATTAACAAGATGGACACGGCGCAAGCAAAATGGTGAGTAACAAGTCAAAATGGAAATTCCCCATGAAAGTCACAATTGAAGGGATGTCAAGATTCAGTTTCACTTCGTTTCTACTTATTAGATGGCTAGGAACTTTGCTAGAGACTTTTTAAACCCCCAAAGCTCACATAGCCAATAATGTCAAGCCCCCAAAAAAGCAGATTAAATTTAAAAATAGTAATAACAAGAATACTCTAAAATTATCTAAGTTCCAAGGGAAATTATCTACATAATAAAAATGGAAAAGAAAAGATACTGTGCTGATGGACACCACTAGCTAGTATTATACCAAAAAATTTCAAGAATTTTAGTTACTGGGGTGCTTGGGTGGCTCAGTGGGTTAAGCCTCTGCCTTCGGCTTGGGTCATGATCTCAGGGTCCTGAGATCAAGCCCCACATCAGCCTCTCTGCTCAGCAGGGAGCCTGCTTCCCCCTCTTTCTCTGCCTTTCTCTCCCCCCTCTCCTCCTCCTCTGCCTACTTATGATATTTCTCTCTTTCAAATAAATAAATAAATAAATAAATAAATAAATAAATAAATAAAATCGTTTAGAAAAAAAAATTTAGTTACTTAGTACTACAGAGATGATAAGAAGAAACAAATATAGAGTAGTATTTGTCAAGGAAACAGAGATGGGGCTCATGTAGCCAATGACCTATTTCTATGCCATAAGGTGTCTCTTTCCAGGATTTTCCTTAGTATTTTCTCCATTGCCTTGTATCCCCCCCACCCCTCTTTCTCATCTCAGCACCTATGAGCCCTCAAGAATAAGTGTGGAAATAGAACTGGGATGGCTGTAGGTGCTGGAAAGGGGTAGGAACCAGTAATACATCATATCAAGAGTGCCACCTTGGGAACACAGAAGCACAGTTTAGAGTGACGAGAGATTGGTCAAGAGGATGAACACCTCTCACAAATAGTTAATAGTAATATTTTTGCTTGATTCTTCCACAGAAATTGATGTCTCAAGATACAGTTCAGAACAAAGTAAGTACTTAGACCCAAGAGAGAAAGAAAAATAGAAAGCGTAATGGAATTTCCTTAAGTCAGGGACCAAGTCTGTCTTATTTACCATTGTATTCCCAGTTCCTTGCAAAATGAATCATTCCATAAACTGAACTTCTAACTTACTCAGAGAAATATACCAGAGATTTCTATGTAACTCTGAGTGCCAAACTGAAATTGGGCAGAATAAACTAATAGGAGGTAGGTTTGCATGATTCTGAGGCTCTCTTTGGATACCTTCTGTGGAACAACAGCAACAGGAATACCAAGTCATGAAAACAGCAGACTCCTCAGGCAATGGAATAGAAGGTCTAAATCTGGTAGTGAAGAGGGCCTCAGCAAGGTGGTTGGGTAGAAGAATCAAATTTGCTAGGAATAATAAAAGAGTAAACACAACTAAGGTAATTGTGATTGAGAAGAACACCAAGTTCAAGATATGAAGAGATGAAGCATATTTTCCATGGCAATGTCTACTGAGATGTCAAAATTGCTGAAAGATAGCCCAGGATTAGTAAGAGAAGGAAAACAGGAGCCAAATTCTGGAGCACCAAGAAGGAAAAGCAAATTGAGGCCCTTTCTGATTACTGTCTAGTCTAGTGAAACTGGTGACTGGCATAGTCACTCATCATCTGCTCCAGCTATGCAGTCCTTAGTTCCTACAAAATAAATAAATTCCCATCATCATTCATTACTGGGAGTTCATCTCTGCATTAGCTCTGAGTCTTAAAGCCCCACTCCACTCCTTTTCAAGAAGCAAAACCATGAAGTACTCTTTTTTTTTTTTTTTTTTTACTCCAGGTGCTGGTCTTCTGGACTATGAGGATGGTAGAGGTAAATAGATTAGGAACTACTACAGAATGAATAGAGAAATGTGTTCTTATAGAACAAGAAAAGCCCATCTCCTTTTGAGCACAATTTGTGAGGTCAGCACACCTTTTATTATTATAATATCCAACTGCCAATCTACCTTTCTATGCATATATATGCGTGTGTGTGTGTGTGTGTGTATGTATATAAATAATATGATTTGTATATTTTTCTCAGAAAAGACAAATAGGTCCCCTTCCTGAGACATTAAAAATATTCTTTCCAACTCCTGATTATACCAAAATCTTGGAAAGGGAAGAAACCTCTGTGAAACAATTTCCTAGATGTATAAAATAGGGATAATGCATGGGTCGTCATGAAGACTGCATAGCATACATGAAAAGAAATAGTAAACTATACAACACAATAGGCAAGCACAACTTCTATTATCATTTTAGAAGATGAAATTGATATAAAAATGTTAAAAGTTAAGACTTACCCAAATGCACCTAGCAAAAAAAATTAGATAGCAAATCCAGGTGGCTGTGGCCTTGAGTTCAGTACTCATATTCTCACATGACACTATCTCCATTTGGTAAGACAACAAAGGCTCATTTTAAACTGAATTTTTGTATTTATTATTAATATTATTTTTTTTTAATTTTTTATTTTTTATAAACATATATTTTTATCCCCAGGGGTACAGGTCTGTGAATCACCAGGTTTACACACTTCACAGCACTCACCAAATCACATACCCTCCCCAATGTCCATAATCCCACCCCCTTCTCCCAAACCCCCTCCCCCCGGCAACCCTCAGTTTGTTTTGTGAGATTAAGAGTCACTTATGGTTTGTCTCCCTCCCAATCCCATCTTGTTTCATTTATTTTTCTTCTACCCACTTAAGCCTCCATGTTGCATCACCACTTCCTCATATCAGGGAGATCATATGATAGTTGTCTTTCTCTGCTTGACTTATTTCGCTAAGCATGATACGCTCTAGTTCCATCCATGTTGTTGCAAATGGCAAGATTTCATTTCTTTTGATGGCTGCATAGTATTCCATTGTGTATATATACCACATCTTCTTGATCCATTCATCTGTTGATGGACATCTAGGTTCTTTCCATAGTTTGGCTATTGTGGACATTGCTGCTATAAACATTCGGGTGCATGTGTCCCTTTGGATCACTACATTTGTATCTTTAGGGTAAATACCCAATAGTGCAATTGCTGGGTCATAGGGCAGTTTTATTTTCAACATTTTGAGGAACCTCCATGCTGTTTTCCAGAGTGGCTGCACCAGCTTGCATTCCCACCAACAGTGTAGGAGGGTTCCCCTTTCTCCGCATCCTCGCCAGCATCTGTCATTTCCTGACTTGTTGATTTTAGCCATTCTGACTGGTGTGAGGTGATATCTCATTGTGGTTTTGATTTGTATTTCCCTGATGCCGAGTGATATGGAGCATTTTTTCATGTGTCTGTTCGCCATCTGGATGTCTTCTTTGCAGAAATGTCTGTTCATGTCTTCTACCCATTTCTTGATTGGATTATTTGTTCTTTGGGTGTTGAGTTTGCTAAGTTCTTTATAGATTCTGGACACTAGTCCTTTATCTGATATGTCGTTTGCAAATATCTTCTCCCATTCTGTCAGTTGTCTTTTGATTTTGTTAACTGTTTCCTTTGCTGTGCAAAGCTTTTGATCTTGATGAAATCCCAGTAGTTTCATTTTTTCCCTTGCTTCCCTTGCCTTTTGCGTTGTTTCCTAGGAAGATGTTGCTGCGGCAGAGGTCGAAGAGGGTTGCTGCCCGTGTTCTCCTCAAGGATTTTGATGGATTTCCTTTCGTACATTGAGGTCCTTCATCCATTTTGAGTCTATTTTTTGTGTGTGGTGTAAGGAAATGGTCCAATTTCATTTTTCTGCATGTGGCTGTCCAATTTTCCCAGCACCATTTATTGAAAAGGCTGTCTTTTTCCATTGGACATTCTTTCCTGCTTTGTCGAAGATTAGTTGACCATAGATTTGAGGGTCTATTTCTGGGCTCTCTATTCTGTTCCATTGATCTATGTGTCTGTTTTTTGTGCCAGTACCATGCTGTCTTGATGATGACAGCTTTGTAATAGAGCTTGAAGTCCGGAATTGTGATGCCACCAACGTTGGCTTTCTTTTTCAATATCCCTTGGCTATTCGAGGTCTTTTCTGGTTCCATATAAATTTTAGAATTATTTGTTCCATTTCTTTGAAAAAAAGATGGATGGTACTTTGATAGGAATTGCATTAAATGTGTAGATTGCTTTAGGTAGCATAGACATTTTCACAATATTTATTCTTCCAATCCAGGAGCATGGAACATTTTTCCATTTCTTTGTGTCTTCCTCAATTTCTTTCATGAGTACTTTATAGTTTTCTGAGTATAGATTCTGTGCCTCTTTGGTTAGGTTTATTCCTAGGTATCTTATGGTTTTGGATGCAATTGTAAATGGGATTGACTCCTTAATATCTCTTTCTTCTGTCTTGCTGTTGGTGTAGAGAAATGCAACTGATTTCTGTGCATTGATTTTATATCCTGACACTTTACTGAATTCCTATATAAGTTCTAGCAGTTTTGGAGTGGAGTCTTTTGGGTTTTCCACATATAGTATCATATCATCTGTGAAGAGTGATAATTTGACTTCTTCTTTGCCGATTTGGATGCCTTTAATTTCCTTTTGTTGTCTGATTGCTGAGGCTAGGACCTCTAGTACGATGTTGAATAGCAGTGGTGATAATGGACATCCCTGCCGTGTTCCTGACCTTAGCAGAAAAGCTTTCAGTTTTTCTCCATTGAGAATGATATTTGCGGTGGGTTTTTCATAGATGGCTTTGATGATATTGAGGTATGTGCCCTCTATCCCTACACTTTGAAGAGTTTTGATCAGGAAGGGATGTTGTACTTTGTCAAATGCTTTTTCAGCATCTATTGAGAGTATCATATGGTTCTTGTTCTTTCTTTTATTGATGTGTTGTATCACATTGACTGATTTGTGGATGTTGAACCAACCTTGCAGCCCTGGAATAAATCCCACTTGGTCGTGGTGAATAATCTTTTTAATGTACTGTTGAATCCTATTGGCTAGTATTTTGTTGAGTATTTTCGCATCTGTGTTCATCATATTATTAATATTAACTATTAATATTAATCAAATCAAGACATTTAGTCTGACATGATGCAAAAATAATAATAAATCTTATTTGAAATTAAACAACCAGAAATCTAATGGTTCGAAGTAGAGGCCAAGGCACCTTACTTTTTTGTAGGAACACACACACACAGATGCACACACGTACACACTCTACAGGCATAAAGATTCATATTTCCAAAAGGAGAGAGGAGACAGTTTGGTCACTCTGCTTCCCGTCATGCCCCACACTTGGCCTCTTGGTCCTTGCCTTCTCCTCTTCTATGATTCATCTGTCATGAACAGAGTGAGGAGCCATAGGATCCTCTCTTTCTTTCCTGAAATGGGATCCAAGGGAAATCTAGGAAAGGAGAAAAATTTAGGGAAGAGAAATCCTACTAGTTGGATTTAGACATATGATGAAACATTTCTTGATGAGCCGTTAGTAAACTTAATCTGTTTTTTTTTTTTTCTTCCCAAAAGATGTTCCCTCTCAGAGATCTGAAAGAGGAAGAGGTAAACAGATTTTCACCTAGAAAGAAAATAATGTAGACATAGTTGTCAAGGTAGAATCTCATTATGTTTTCATCTTGTCTTTTAGGATTCCGTCATTTGTATTCAACAGAAAGTGGTAAATAAATATTGAATTATTAAGAAATTAATACAGACGTCTATTTATGAGGAATTAAGAATCTTATGTTTTTCCTTCAATCCTCTAGACACTTCATATGATGATCAAGGTAAGTATATTTGGATGTTTTCTTTCCTGTTATAACATGAGGGGCTGTACAATTTAGGTAAAAAGACAGGAAACCAATGTAGTAAAGAGGATTCTGAGAAGCATTCAGAAATGGTCACCTTGACACCATGAGGTGTCTTTTCCGCCAGTACCATCCAATTCCTCTTCTATTCACTTCCTGATCATCTTAAAGTAGTCTGAGTATACTCAAGGTACATTCAATATCCCAGAGCACAGGAATGTTAGCCACTAAGTGCATCTTTTTTAATATAAATTTTAAGAAATGGAGGAATAAATCCCTTAAAATTTGTCATATTAAGGTTTGACCTGTGCACTGAAATTCCAGAGGGCAAAGAAAGCCTGGTCTTGTCTACTGTCGTCATTTACATGTCATGTTTCTTGGGAAACAAACCTCCTTAGAATAGTCAGTCATCACGACACTGCATTAAACCAGTGCAAGAAGCTACCTGACTGTGAGAAATGTAAGGGTACACAGATAAGTAAAATGCAACTATAAACAAAGAAAGGGAGAGAATTAACATGCATTCAGTACCTTCTATGTGCCAGCCACTCTTGTGGACGCTTTTCACTTTATTTTAATATCTACAAATGACCTTTAATATCTACAAATGAACCACAAAGAATGAAGCTCCTGTGGCTGCTCAAGGTCTCTACAAGTTAGCCTACAGATTGCTTTGGTGCAAATTAGTAGAGTCTTCCTTTCTCTAGGCAGATGCAGTCCCACTCAAGGACGCTACTGGGATTTTAGCCCCCAAATCCCTCTGCACAGTGAACAGCCTATGCAACCATAATAAGGTGGTCCTGAAGATATAAGAATGGTAGTTCATTCTTAACATGTCCAAAACCCAAGTCCTGATCCTATTTACATACAGGTACCAGTACATGCATTCCCACAATTGCTCAGGCCATCCACCTCTGTAACTTCTTTCTCTTACTTTCCTTAGACAATCCACCAGCAAATCCCATCCCCACTACTTTTCCATTATATTACAAATTAGATCACTTCTCACCATGACGACAATCTTAGCTCAAACACCAACATCTCTTGCCTGATCTACTTTGACCCCTAACTGGTTTCTTCCTACTCTTGCCCTCTTACAATATATTTTCTTCATCAGTAAGGATGATCTTTAGCAAGCAAGTCTTAAATCAATTAACTTACTATATATTGTCATCCTTGATTTTTTTATCCCTAATTAGAGAAACGTACACATGAAAAATGTTAGTGACTTGCCCAAAGACACAAGGTTTGCAAATGACTCAACCTGATAGAAACATAGAATTATCTGACTTTATATCTCATGTTCCTTATTTTTACACAATTTTGTAATACCTTACTAATTTCCTGCTATGGATCTTTAGTGTAGAGTTTGCATACTTAGCTTCTTTCTATTCCAGGCTACCTACCCTTGCATTTTTCCCTAAAAACTTGGATCAGTAAAAACTTTATTGTGGTCTAAATAAGCCATAATTTAAAATTCATAGAGCCAAATGACAACTTAGTTCTTAGTTCTCTAAAGTAGCCTTATGAAGCTCAATGACCTCGTTTCTACGTTCCCAAGCTCTACCAGTATGCCCTCTATCTTTTCTGGACATGGAAATATAAATTTGCTGGTCAGCTAAAGTCTACAAAAATCCTCTGACAGGAAAATATTGGGCAAAGTCATCAGATCAGTTTAGGTGCATGAAATTTAGTACTTAAATTTTGATATTTAAATATATCATGTATTACATATTAAATTTGCCATGATAATTCAAAAAATTTGAAAGGCTCTAAATTTATTTTTAATGTTATTAAGTTTTACAGCAAGTATAAATGAGGC
Source organism: Mustela putorius furo (assembly GCF_011764305.1). NCBI lineage: Eukaryota > Metazoa > Chordata > Mammalia > Carnivora > Mustelidae > Mustela > Mustela putorius. Next base: position 121,781 of record NW_025421483.1, read on the forward strand.
ACATTTGGTATATACATCTTGGTATTTTCTGTTTTTAAAATACCCACAGGAAAAAGAGAAGTAAGTAACAATAGTGTAAACCAGAGGTTTTGTGTGTCTTGGACTTAATCCCATCACAATGACACCCAAGTATGGGTGGGAAAGCATTCATTTTCAGGATGGGGATGAGAAAGAAAAAAAAAGTTGTCTTTACATTTCCAGGTAGATCTTTACTTATACGTCAGTAAAATAGCAAATTAGACCATCGTGCAACATAATTTCTCATTTCCAGAGTGTTGGTATTATTTATTTTTATACTTTCATGAAAACAATAGTGATAGGATAGCAAGTTTTCATGTAATTTACTTTGTCTGCAGATTTTTTAGACAATGTTTTTGCGACATTACTAAGTTTTAGGTTGTAGGATGCATATCCAATCACAATATGTGTGTGTGTGTGTGTGTGTGTGTGTGTATGTGTGTATTCATTATAGTTTGCCATCCCTTCATTAAATTTTGCCATCTTTTCATTAAATTTGCCACTCTTCATGAAATTTGAACTCATTAAATTTGAACTCTCAATTAGTTGAATAAATGTTTTGCCATTTTTTTCTCTTACTTTACCTTATTTTATAACTACTGTGCTCTTCTGTTTCTGTATTTCTTTCCATGTATAATTATTATCTCTTCTCACTATGTATTTACCTTTATTCTTTGCCTGGTTTTTCACGTCATTTGACTCATAAATTAAGTCATGAGAAGATTTTTGCCCCCAGTTTCTTGCCTATTTGGATATTTGATGGTGTTGATTGGGTAATCCTTTGTAATGATACTGAAACTATAAAAATAGAAAATTCAAACTGATTTTTCTTGGTTTTATTTGTGTTTTTAGAGGGATCCAAAAGAGATTACAGTAAGTATTCTCTTGTTTTTCAACAAAGATTTGCTTCCCTAGATTGTAAATGCTTTAAGAAAAGAGAAATGCCATCAGTTCATATGAATACTGAGTAATAAGTGAAGTCTCCAAGTGCTGGTTTAAGATAGTTTGTTATTAACAAACTGTCAGTTTCCACACTTGGTCTGCTGGTTTCAGAACTGACTGAGAGAAAAGGGAAAAAAAAGAGGTAATGATGAGTGACAGGAAAGGGAAGTGAAAGGAGTGGAAGAGGAAAGGAGAAGAAAGGAACGGAATGGGGGAGGGATTAGGACAGAGATGTAAGCCACAAAGTTTCATAGAAATAGCATCTGTCTACTAAAAGCTGAAACACTTTATAGAGATGGAAGGGATGGAGTTGGTGGGAGTGGCTTCTGGTACCCACAGCTAGGTCAATAGGTCTCCCTGGGCCTGGACCTCCTCCTGAAGGAGGTCACAGTAATTGATATGCAAGGTCAGTGATCCAAATTCTGACAATTCACCTCCTGTTTCTGTGTGTGTGTTTTAGCACCATCAGTCAACTCCTTAGGTAAGTTCCTTGTGGCTTTTCTACATCATCTGGTTTGCACCTCCTGTATAGTTTCTGTATTTTATCTCTATCTCTTAAATAAGTTTTAAGTATAAAAATAATTGACCCTTGTAAATCCATACTCTAGATTTGACAACTGATATTTTGTCGTATTTCTCAAGTGACATAATATAGAAATCTCTTTTGTTCCCATCCCTACACACATTCCACTCTCCCCATTCCCAAATTCTTATAAATGTACCATAAATCCTGTAAGTTTATTTTCATCTATTTATATAATTTTTATGGATCATTGAACAATACATAGTATTTTTGTACCTATTTATTTAAAAATTTTACTGAAATGACATCATTCTCAAAGTATCATTACAACTTGCTTTTATCCCCCAAATATTATATATTGAAAACATACAGAAATCCAGGTTATACATTTTAATTGTTAAATAAATATCACAACTTATGAACATATTTTTTTCTATTCTTTCTCCTACTGTTCTGTTTTCAATGTGTTCAATTTCTGCTATCATAAAGAATGTTGCAAAATCTCCTTAAGTAATTTATAAAATAATTAATCCTAGGTATGCACCCAGAAATAGGATTAATAAATCACAGAGTGTAGGAACATTTATGTAATTTAAGCACTTTTTTACTTTAATAGCTGTTGTTTAATTGAATTCCTCATACTGGGCACACAAAAATCTGTAAAAGTTTCCCATTTTCCTACAACAGTAACAACCCCAATTTTGTCATATTTCCACCTTATTGCCACTTGGATTAGCATAAAATTTTTAATTCGCATTTTTCTGCTCAATCCTGAAACTGAGTATCTTACATGTTTACTACCTACTTAAGGCTTCACCTTATACAAACTGTTCATTTACTTTACCCATTTATCCATGAGGTTATTGATTTGTAGAAATTCTTTATAATTATGAAAGCAAATCTTTTATATTTTGTTAAATATCTGCAAATATCTTCTCTGATTCTCTTACTTTAAATTTTTTTTATTATGTTCAATTAGTAAACATTAGTACTTCATTAATTTTTGATGTAGTTCAGTGATTCATTAGTTGCATATAACACTCAGTGCTCATCACAACACATGCCCTCCTTAATACCCATCATGCAGGTACCCCATCCCGCCATCCCCTTCCTTCTGTAACCCTCAGTTTGTTCCCCCAGAGTCCAGAGTCTCTCACAGTTTGTCTCCCTCTCTGATTTCTTCCCATTCGATTTTCCCTCTTTTCTCCTATGATCCTCTGCACTATTCTTAAATTCTTATGGTGTCTTTTGATAATTAGAAGGCCCCATTCTCCCTCCTCCCCACCCACACACAATAAGTTGTAATAATATTTGTCAATCTTTTGTTCTCTTTTAGATTTGGGGGGTTTGGTTTTTGTTTGTTTTGTTTTGTTTTGTTTTGCCTTTCTGGTCTGGACATCACATAGATGTTATTCTACACCTTCTCTTAATAGCTATAAATTTTCTCATTCCACATTCGGGATGTTAATCCAAATGGAGGTTTTTGCATTTGGGATTTTTGTTTGTTTATAAATAATATAGATGGGGTTTAATTTTCTTCTGAAAAACCAATGGTTCCAACTGAATTTATTGACTCATGCATTCTATACCCACTGATTTGTAATACCTCTTTTATCTTACACTTAATTTTTCCATGGATTTTCTGTCTTTTGCTCAACGGATACTAAATTGCTTCCATTTCTAAAGCTTTATGACATTTACTATGAGGAATGACACATTTTTCCTTCACTGTTGTTGTTTCAGGAATGCTTTGCCTATTCTTGGACCTTAATTTTTACACAAAATTTAGTCCATTTTTCAAGTTTGTATGAGTCACAGTAGGATTTCATTGGAACTTCACTGAGTCTGTAGATTTGTAAAATCAATTTTTTTTTTTTTTTTTTTTTTTTTTTTTTAAAGATTTTATTTATTTATTTGACAGAGAGAGATCACAAGTAGACAGAGAGGCAGGCAGAGAGAGAGAGGGAAGCAGGCTCCCCGCTGAGCAGAGAGCCCGATGCGGGCCTCGATCCCAGGACCCCGAGATCATGACCTGAGCCGAAGGCAGCGGCTTAACCCACTGAGCCACCCAGGCGCCCTGTAAAATCAATTTTTCTGATGCATTACTATGATAATGTATCTTACTCAAATCTTCTTATGTGCCCTTCAGTAATGTTCTATAATTTTCTCAAAAGGGTCTGGAGCATCTTTTGTTAGATTAATTACTATGCACATATTTGTTTCTGTTTCTGTGTGAATGATTTTTTTTCTATTGGATTTTACAGATGATTACTGCTGCTATATAATTTGTATGTTGTACTGTTGAGAGTAGATGTTGTACCTAGCCACTCTGCTGAATTCTAAGACTTCTAATAATTTAGTGTCTTGGATTTTGTATGTAGAAAATCCCATCTGCAAAAACTAACAATTTTTGAGTCTTCTTTTTAGTTCTTAAACTTTCCCCTTATCTTACTGTTTTATCCAAAATATCCAGTACTGACACCAGCAATAATCACAGGCATTCTTCTTGGTATCTGATTTTAACAAGAATGCCTCTGTTTTCACCACTAAACATGATGCTTACTTCCATTGGTCAGTTCCATTTTATTGGGTTAAGAAAACTCCTATTTCTGGTTTGCTAACAAAAATCTTATTAAGAATAAGTACTGAATACATTTTAATTATTTTTTTTAAATTTAATGACATAAAAGTTTTTTTATGATTCTAAAAATTGTGCACTCTATCTATGGATATGACCTATTTTTAAAAAAAGATCTTATTATTTATTTATTTATTTATTTACTTGAGAGAGAAAGAGATTGTGAGAGAGAGCACAAGGAGGGAGAAGCAGACTCTCTGCTGAGTGGGAAGCCCAATGGGGCCTCCATCCCAGGACTCCGGAATCATGACCTGAGCTGAAGGCAGACCCTTAACTGACTGAGCACCTCCTACCTATGTGCTATTTTTTTTTTTTTGTTCCTAGTATCATTGGGTTTGTGCTTCCTCTCTTTGGTCATTCTTCCATGTCAAAGATAGTTGTTTTTATTTCTCTATTTTAAAATCAAATTTGAATATCTACTAATTATTTTTCTTATTTTATTACTTTCTCTTTTTAAACTTTAATATTTCCTTCTACTTTTTTTTAAGATTTTATTTATTTATTTGACAGAGATCACAAGTAGGCAGAGAGAGAGGAGGAAGCAGGCTCCCGGCTAAGCAGAAAGCCTGATGCAGGGCTTGATCCCAGGATCTGGGATCATGACCTGAGCTGAAGGCAGAGGCTTTAACCCACTGAACCTCCCAGGCACCCCATTTCCTTCTATTTTAATTTTTTTTCTAGTTTACTGTGTGAAACCCTTCATTAATTTTCAGAATTTATTTTTTAATGTAAATATTTAAGTGCATCCTAAGTTCATTTGCTATTTTTATTGTTGATTATTAATTGTCTTATGATTTACAAGTCAGATGTGTATGATTTATATTCTCTGAAATGTATTGCACCATAGCCTGGTGCAAACAGATCACTTCCTGGCAAACCCTGACAAACAGATATGAATTAATAGTGACCTTCTCACAGATAGTGTTTTTGTGAGCTTTAGATATATAGAATGTCTAGTCCCATGTTCTTCCACAGCATGAGGTCTGTGGCCTTAATATTTGTTCCTGATCATGTCTTGAAAAGTCAACCTCCCATTAAGATATATGGGTGATGAACCTTCTCACTTGCTAACAAAATTATGGGCTCCTTCTTGATATATGGCCCTTGGAGACTTTTCTTTCTAGTTTTCAAGTTCAGCTTTATGTTTTAAAACTTTAAAAATTATCACGCTCAACTTTTCCAAGTGGTTAGAGGAGAGGGTGAAATATCCATCTTGACAACAAGTGCCTTTTCTCTTTATATTCTAATATCTAGAGACATCCTTATTTTGTTTTCTTGTTATTGAGCATCCCCACAGGACACAAATGATTTCTGAGAAGTATAAATCCACTGTTGAAGCTGTTATGTAGTATTAGTTTGGTGCAAAGATCTTTCAAAGGGGGAAAAAGAAAATTGAGAGAGAAGAGGAGGAGGAGAAATATGGGCAGAGAAGGAAACAGAACAAAAGCAGCAGGATCACAAAGAAGAAAGTCAAAGAGGGAGAAAAGTTTCTGGGGACCAGAAATCTAGCAATCCTCACAAACATTGTTATTCCTTTACTAAGAAAAATTAAAAGATAGGCTACATAGATGTTGTAATCTTAGCCTGCCATAAGAGTATTACTAAGTAAATACACAAAGCCCCCCAAATATTCCATAGATGGATGTCCATCTGCCCACCACACTGCATTGTACCTGGTAATAGAAAATGAGATGTGACACATTACTGCTCTCTTTCCCACAACCTTTTCCTCATATGTAATCTATGTAATCTTAGATTCTCCCTAAAATACACAAATCTCATTCTTGTTTGCTTTCTTTTAGCACTATCTCGATCAAGTATTGGTAAGTTCCTTTACCTTTCTCCAACTCAATTCAAGGTATCCCCAGGTTTGAATGGCAACAATGGAGGAGATATATAATTTCCTAACTCCCTGAGCCACAGCTGACACTCAGGGGTTGGTGTTCCCAGGGGTTCCCTTGTTCTGATATTCCCAAAATGAAAAGAAGAAATTTAAAAAAAAAATGCCAGACAACCCCATAAACTTTTTTGTGTTTCTTTTTAGGAGAACAAAGAGGTAAGTTCCTTTACTTTTTCTCAACTCTAATTCCCTTTGGTGTATCACAGACCTGGGGCCATAAACTAACTGCCTAGCCTTGTCCCTCAACTTTTCTTCCTTCTCTATAATCAAGCACTTCACCTGAAGTTAATGAGAGCTTTGGAAAATGAAAGGTCTACCGATTATGAATACAGAGAAGATTCAGATGGTTTTGGCTGGCTATGAGGGTTTCAGCAAAACAAAATACCTTCTTTTGCTCAGAAGCAGGAGGAAAGAAGAAGGCTGTGAAAAGGGCAGGGAATGAGAGTAAGGGGGACAGCTGTATTACATAAGCCAGGTTTATTGAATCCATATTCACAGGTCTTATAAATAAGAAACAACTCAAGGATATTATCTAATTTACCCAAAGGCACATAGCTCATAGAAGGTAAAACTGAGGTTCTACACACAGAGTTTTTTTTTTTAAGATTTTATTTATTTATTTGACAGAGAGAGAGAGAGAGCACAAGTAGGCAGAGGGGCAGGTAGAGAAAGAGAGGTGGAAGCAGGCTCCCTGCTAAGCAGAGAGCCTGATGCAGGACTCGATCCCAGGACTCTGAGATCATGACCTGAGCCAAAGGCAGAGGCTTAATCCACTGAGCCACCCAGGTGCCCTACACACTGAGCTTTTAATTAAGTCATGTGCTTGTCCAAGTATCCCCAGGACACCATTAAAATTTATTTTTTCAATTTAAAGCATCTTCTTGAAATGAAATTTAGAACATTATGCATATGTAAAAAATATTACTTTAATTTTTAATATGTAATCTAAAAATGCAAAAAATGTGAATTAATCTAAATCTCAAAATTATTTTTCTAGTCCGTTACTGGCATAACTCATGTGATGAATAAGGTTGCTTTATTACATAGACATATAATATGTATACGTAAGATATAGATATATCTATATCTTACATAATGACCTTGGAAAACCATCAAGCTCAATATTTCATTACTGTTATAATCAAATCAGGTTTTATTTAGTTTTGCTTTGTTTTCATCCAGTTAAGTCACAGAAATAACTTACCACAGGAACAAAGTCAAATATCTTCAGGTTGACATGTGTTAAACAATCAACTCAAGTCTTCAATTTCTCCTGCAACATACCTGCCCTGTGGTATATGAGTATGGAATCAAAAATAAACATTGCTCAGAGGGCTGCAAGAAGCATAGTACTTTAAAGGACAATTGGGCTTGTTAAAACAAAATGATGAACAGAATATTTGGAGAAATTAAAGAATCTGCTGATAGTAATTTCAGATAGCACGGTGTATGGGATTTTAGAGTGTAAGAAAGAAAATCAGATTAGGAGTTATACTAATCATTATGATAATATACTCCTTAAAATGAGAATTATCTTCTGATGGTGAATAAGGTAAATGGATATGTGACACATGTTGGGATTAATCTCAGAGGAAGGTGAGTAATTAGTTATTATATATAGTATTTAACTGAAAGATGCATGCAGCCATTCCCCCCTGAAGTTCAATACACTGTGTGGTCCTAGAGGATGAATGAGGCCCTCTTGAGAGGTCATTCTCAGAGACATCTCAGGGGACTACGGTAACTTGGGGAAGGGCTCTCAAACCAGGAGCACAAAGGGTTTGATTCTATTATTTCTCTGAAAATCTTAAACCAGCACAGTGCTGGAGGCAGAGGAGGCTATGGTCCATGTGTCCCATGCAGGTGTATATAGGTATACGTAGATAAGGACTACAATTTGAAACTACTGTTATAATATAGATGAAGTATATGTGTTACAAATCAAAACCACAATGAGATATCACCTCACACCAGTCAGAATGGCTAAAATCAACAAGTCAGGAAATGACAGATGCTGGCGAGGATGCGGAGAAAGGGGAACCCTCCTACACTGTTGGTGGGAATGCAAGCTGGTGCAACCTCTCTGGAAAACAGCATGGAGGTTCCTCAAAATGTTGAAAATAGAACTGCCCTATGACCCAGCAATTGCACTATTGGGTATTTACCCTAAAGATACAAATGTAGTGATCCAAAGGGACACATGCACCCGAATGTTTATAGCAGCAATGTCCACAATAGCCAAACTATGGAAAGAACCTAGATGTCCATCAACAGATGAATGGATCAAGAAGATGTGGTATATATACACAATGGAATACTATGCAGCCATCAAAAGAAATGAAATCTTGCCATTTGCAACAACATGGATGGAACTAGAGCGTATCATGCTTAGCGAAATAAGTCAAGCAGAGAAAGACAACTATCATATGATCTCCCTGATATGAGGAAGTGGTGATGCAACATGGAGGCTTAAGTGGGTAGAAGAAGAATAAATGAAACAAGATGGGATTGGGAGGGAGACAAACCATAAGTGACTCTTAATCTCACAAAACAAACTGAGGGTTGCCGGGAGGAGGGGGTTTGGGAGAAGGGGGTGGGATTATGGACATTGGGGAGGGTATGTGATTTGGTGAGTGCTGTGAAGTGTGTAAACCTGGTGATTCACAGACCTGTACCCCTGGGGATAAAAATATATGTTTATAAAAAATTTAAAAAAAATAAAAAAAAAGACACAAAAAATTAAATGACTTGTGCAAGGTCACACAGGTAGTAAGTAGAGGAATTAGAATTAAAATCCAAGTGTTCTAGCATCTGAACACCCACTGTATGTATCTCATGAAGACTAATCTGGACTCCCTCTCTAAAAAGAGTTCCATGAGAATCATAAGCTTTTTACACTGTTTATCCAAACTCTTGTGGATTTTTGCTATTATTCCTCAGTGTCAACTCCAGAATATTTAAGTCCCTTTCTATTTCTCAATTCAGGAAAGACACACATGAGTAAGCAAGAGGTGAAAAGAAAGGAGTACATAGGACAACTAAAGAAAGTTTAACCAAGACTTAACGTCTTCCACGTTCCCTACAGAGTTTCAGCCTTTACAAAGAAGACATAAATGACCTCCCTGTTCATCCCCAGTCCTTTGTCTGGCCTCTGGGCCTCTGTCACGGCACCAAAGCACAGGATCTTTCCACTCTCTGTGACCAAATCATAGGGGAAGGGAGTGGAGAGCTTCTTCCTGAAGCTTCTCGTCAAAGGGGTTTAACTCTGATGACTTTAAACAGCTGACCTCATCATTTACCTGTGTGTCCATTTAGCACAGTTTACAAGGGAACTGAGCATGCTTCTGACTGTTTCTCTGGCATGAATCCTTGATATCTGGGGATCTTGTTCTCCCTGTCTTCCCCTTCCCAGGCAGGTCCTAAACTTAGAATGTCAGTCTTTTTGCTTCCCCATTATCCTAGATTTGATTAGGTAAGGCTAAAAAGCCCAGGAACACAGGACCTCAGTCTGTGGATTTAGACTAAATGAGTCATTAAAAGTTGAACCTAACAGAGCGTTGTTAAATCTTGTCTTTTTAGAGATTGGTTAAATAAGTTTCCAAAAAAGATGATGGAAATGATCTAAGATCAATCTTCACACAGGAATTTAATCTCTACCATAAGGCAAATAAGACAAATGCTCAGCCTTCTGCCACTGAATATAGTGGGGTTCATGCTATAGTAGTTTACATATCACTAGTACTGTCATGATTTAATACTGAAAGTTCCAGAAACATTCCCTATTATTTAGGGTTTTGTTTTTGTTTTTTAATAAGAGGAACACTCCAGAGAGTAATAAAAAGAACGAGAGAGAGAGAGTCAATATATAATAAGAAGTTAATTTACTTTTTAAAGGAATATTCCAGAAAGAGAAAACTCCATGCAGTACAGAGGAAAGCGCATTGAACTTTGAATCAGAAAAATTGGAGGTGAAAACTACATACACTTTTTTCACATACTCAGGCACAGACTCTCTACACCTTGGTCTTCTTTTGTTATAAAATTGGAACGTTTGTAACATTGTCTTTTTTCAGTTCTTGAAGCTATTACTTCATGGAGAGGAGATTCTCCAAAGAGGAAAGAAAGAAAGAGGGAGGAGTGGAAAACAGGGGAAAGGAAAGGTGCTAGATGAAATCAGAATATTGAAAATACAGTAAACCTGGAGACTTCCCTGAGATTTTCACTCCTGGGTAGTGTCCAAGGGGGAGGAAGATTCAAGATCCATGGGTGGTAATCCATGTGCCTACTGGGGAATGGAGAGTACAGTTTCTGTAAAGACTTCTGGGAAATGGATGGATTATTTAAAGCATTAACTCTAAACTGATTTGAATATTTGTTATTGCTCTTTAGTATTACTGCAAGGATCCATGAGTAAGTTTTTCTTCTTTCAAAATCTGTTATTATAGAGCTCCCACACTAGGCAGAGGATATCTTGTCTTATCTGGGAAGATATGCTATGTCAGAGAGAGAGCACTTGAGGTTCATCATTCTCCACCTTCTCCTTCATTAGTTATCTTACCTGCACCATGCTCACCTGTCTCACCTTTCTCCCCAAGCAATGACACACCCCTTCTTGCTTTCAAGCAAATTCCTGTACTCGTGTTATGTCATGGGACCTCTACTCCCAACAGCCATAACTTCTCTTTTCTGTATCCTTGTACTTTTCCATTAACTCCCTCTCACTCTTAGAGCAAATTTGATTTTCGTCCATCCCAACAGGCCCTCCCTGGATTCTGTGTCCCTTTCTAACTACATTACCCCCTCACCCCCACAAAGAAGGAAATTATGCTATTTACTTTGGCCGTGGCCTTGGGAATAAGTTACTGCTCACCCCATTATTGAAAATATGCATTATTTCTCCATGAATTGAGAGTGGCATAATAAGAACTATTAAAAACCACTTTAAAAATAAGTTTAGTTGTTAACTAATGTATTATAAATATACAGGGAGACTGTTACAGATGAGGGTTCTGGAGCCAGGCTGCCTAGAGTTGTATGCCAGCTCCCTATTTACTGGTTCTTTGAACAAAGGCAAGTTATTTAATTTCTCATTAAACTGTTACAATTTCAACTACCAATAGAAAAACTAACAGAAAAGAAGAGAAAAGTGAGAGAATATAGAATACATGAATGGAGAAAGAAGAAAATTGAGGTGATAAGGCTTAAATCAGTGTACTGGAACTGATTCCCATTTATTGCCAAAGCAAATGAATACATTTTCTAAACAAAGGGAAGACAGAGAGAGGAATGAAGGGCAGAAAAGTAAGGAATTAGGGAAAGTGACACAAAAAATTTTAAAAATTTAAAAAGAGATAATCCTGGTTGACAGATTTTTTTCTTCTAAGCTATATGCTTCTGACAAAATTTTTCATATTGAATATTTTTGGTCACAATAAGTAAAATTACTTCTTGCTCAAAAATCTTGATTTCATGATTTTCCTAAAATATCACAACTTCCAGGTGCTTCACAACCTGAATAAGTTTGTGAATTACAGGTTTTAATTTAATGTGACCCAACCAACACCTATGATTAAATTAGTGAAACAAAGGAAATTATTTGGTCTATCTTGATCCAGGCCACAATCTGTGGTGATGTGAATCTCACACTCTACTATTGTTGAAATATGTAGGGTACTCACTTAAACCCTTCCTTTTCCAAAGTAGAGCTCCCAAATTGGCAACCACTAGCCCAGTGCCACCTATACATGTGTTCTGGTTGACTAGCATCACATTATTTTAAATTCTGAATGTGAATGCTTCTAGATAGAGTGTGCACTTTTCAAGAACCAACTTCCCCACTATCCCCTTAAACTGACAGATTCACAACTCATAAGACTTGCTGATGCAATTGGTCATGTGACCCCCACACAGACAACCAGGATTTCCATTTAGAGTGGAAAATTTGGCACTGTCTAAGATAACTAATTCTGATATTCTCATTAGGCAGACTGTCCACAGAAGCTATGCCCTTAATCTAAACATACATAATACTTAAGTGTTTTGGCAGGATATTCAAGTCTTATAATTAAGATTTTTATCTGCTTCTTCACTTTGAAAGTAAGTGGAAACATTTCACTGTCATGCATTTGTCTTCAATTGGACAAGACTACAAAATTCTAAGTTCAAAAATTTCCAAAAATATATGATATATGTTCCTCTCTGTATACCTTTGCCTGTGGCAGGTACCAGTGGGTGATCATAGTTCTCTTTCCTGCTCAGCCCACATACAATCTAAAATTTTTTTCATGTCCTGGGATGCTACTAATCAATGCTACTAATTGATCAGATTTAGTCTATTAACTCAAATATATTTATCATGCCTAATATGGGTCAATGTTCTTAAATCCTAAGTATATGGGTGCTATCTTTTATAAATTATCTTTATTTGGTAGTGGAAGTAGCAGTATGTTACCTTAGTCTATAGCACCTAGAAAAGGCAGAATCTCTTCCCAAATGCTGAGATCTTAACATTTCTGTGAAAAGCTACTATTTCCCCCTAAACTCAACAAACTGGCAAACAAAAATGGAGTCATAAATATACAAGTAAAAACAAAATAATTTTAAGAGAAATAAGCTGCAAATTTTTAACTGCCTAAAAGCTTTCTTACTAAATATAATTTTTTAAAATAATACGTCGGCCCTTAAACAACATTCAGTAGAGAAATAAAGCTACATAAGGAAAAAAGATTTGAATAGGGAAAATAAGAAAGAATGGAGAAGAAAACAATAAGGAGGAAGAATTTCAGCAAAAATTTCCAGAACAGGAAAATGGAAGACCAAAGTAGGTTCTAAAACTTCAAATCATAATTTCACACATAAATAAAACCTTTGAAATTCCATGGGAAAATTAATTCATCACATACATAAACTTGTTTCAGTAAAGAGGTCTTGACATCTTAATGTAAGATTGGTTCCTCTCAAGGAAGAAACCATGGTTCTCCACTGCTGCCAATCTCACTGGAACATCAATGGGTATAACTAAGGTACTGAGGTAACCAAGGAATAAAAGGGATTTTTTTTTTAAAGAGTGAAATCACACAGATCAGCAAACCAAAACAACACAATGAAGTGCTCATGAAAATGCCCTGTCACGGGCATTCAGAACTTTCCAAATGACAATAAAAGGTGTAAGGGGAAAATAGAGAAAACAGAGAAGAAGTAAGCTAAAGCTGAAGACTTTAAACACAATGAAAGCTTCCTATTTTTCATAAGAGTTTCATTCCTTTGTAGTCACTGAATAGTTCTTTCCATAACAATTCTGAAAGAATTTATCAGCTTTTCTATCCATTATTATTTTTGATTTTTCACCGTAGCCATGCCTCTAAGAAAGGAGATATAATTCCCATTTTAAAGATAAAGAAATTAATGTTTTGAGAGTTTAGTGACTTATGTAGTCATAAAACTAGAGAGAAGTGAAGCTGGGACTCTCTGGTCTTGGATGTTTATTTATTTATTTAAGAAAGAGATGATTGTGCTGGAGAGAATGGGGAGGGGCAGAAGGAGAAGGTGAGAGAATCTTAAGCAGGCTCCACACTGACCCCATCACAGGGCTTGATCTCATTATCCTGAGAACATGACCTGAGCCAAATTAAGAGATGCTTAACCGTCTGAACCACCCAAATGCCCCTAGTCTTGGATCCTTAATCTCAAGACTATTTGTACCACACATGTGGGCAGGAAGGAGTAGGATTGCCTACACTTCATGCTCTCTGAAAGTCTAAATCAGGATGACATTATACTTGTCTTTGTTTGTTTGTTTAAACAAATTTTATCTCTCATAGTTCTCGTCATTTTTCATCACAGGTGATGCAAAAACCCTCAAAGTAACTCCAGAACCTTTATGTAAGTTTCTCTTATTTTTTAACTCCAGTTTTTTGTTTGTTTGTTTGTTTGTTTTGTTTCTTCTTTTGTTTTGTTTTTATTTTTGTTTGGTCTTCTAAAAAGTGCCTACTATTGGGTGGGGGGGCTGGAGCGAGGTTAAGTAGGCACATAAAGGAGGAGGAAAGGAGACATCTCACTATTTTACTGTTCTCCTTTTCCTTTACCAGTGTGAGGAACTTGAGGATGATTTCAAGATCCCTCTAAGTGACAATTTTCTTATTTAGTAAAGTGGAAACTCTGCTAATAAAATTAATTCATAGGTGAAAGGAAAAATTCTGTGGTTGGATGAAGTTCTTTACCAAAAACAAACAGAAAATTTTAGAAGGATTTGATAATAGGAAGATAGTAAAAATTGAGAACAAGAACAATAATTGTAGGAAATATGATTTTAAGAGTCTCTTTAAGAAAAAAAAAGGGGGGGGGGGGGGGGGGGGGGATGTAAGCCAGACTTACTTCCTCCTGCTTTCCACCTAAATATAATAATGTAGTAAATGCTTGACCTGAAGTTCCCTGAAATGTACATCTTTCAGTCATGTTCTCTCCAGACTTACCTCTTTATGTTTGTATTTTAGCAGGTTCAGCAGGACCTATAAGTGAGTTCCTTTTCTATGCTTTAATTCCCATGTGCTTTGTTAGAATATGTAAGACTCTGCTACTCATGGATGTTTTTATTTCCTCCTGCACAAATTGTCAATTCTTTTCTCCTTCTTTATCCCCTATTCTTATTTTAATAAGCTGGGAGCCTTCTGAAGAAGTAATAGTACTTCCTCAGTACTAGTACTATTAGTACTATTACTAGTACTATTACTATATTATAGTAATATATATTACTAGTACTATAGTACTAGTACTATTACTGAGTACTATTACTGAGTACTACTACTAGTAGTAGTACTAGTAGTACTAGTAATAGTACTTTTAAATTTCTCAAAATCTTGAGACTCAATTGGCAAGGGAAACATGTTAAGAATAAAAGTGTTAGGAAGGTAGTACGGTCCCTTGCTAGAAATCCCAGTCACACTCAGAGGAAGAGAGCAGCAAGTCCCAGCTCTGACTGACTGAGGGTCCCCCACTGTCAACAAAGAATAAGTCTGGAAGAAGTGTCCCAGTAGCATCTTAATGACATTACAACAAACAACTCTGGCAGAAGCACTGGGAATGAGGGATGGGTGAGAGACAGTTGACACAGAAAAGGAAAAAAAAGTCATAAATGTAAACAGTGTCCTATACATGTTCTGAGATTTTACCAGTCACTTAATGGCCTGTTGCTTAAATTGGGCCCAAGGATCTATCTGCATTAGCCTCACCTTGGAGTTTCTTGGCAGTGAAGCATCTCTACCTAAGACCCACTAAATCAGAATCTGCATTTTTAAGAAAATCCCCAGGTGCCTTAGAACCATTACTAACAGAGTTTCAATCCCTTATAGCTAGAAAAGGAATAAAAATTTGAGTGCACTAGATCCAAGTTTAACCAGGTCTTCCATCCCTTCAGATTCTCCATAGCAAGAATAACTTTAAAGTCGATGACAAGAAAAATGAAACTCATCAAGGGTTCATTCATTTATTAACGTATTTCTATCCATCACTTCTGAGGATGTTCCTAGGGCACAGGCAACACTAAAGGAAGAAGAATAATTTGAGGATTAGAGCTCATGACAAATCACACGCTGAGTCTGCTCTTCCTGGAGCATTTATACACATGAAACCTGATTAAAATAAAGTCAATCAAGAATAAACACTGGGGAAGTGTCACTAAAGCACATGTAGCCCTAGAGGTACAAAGAGGTGTCTGTATGTATGGTGTTTGTAAAGAAGGCTGTTATTGGTAATCATGTGGGTCAAGCCTCAAGCTCTTTACCAGCCTACTGCACCTATGAAAGTCTTGAGCCATCTGAGAGTTCCTATTCCCTTTTGTGCTCAGATATTGCAGGCCAAATTACTCTAATAAGGGAGCTGAGGTCACCCACCAGGAGACAGAAATTCCCACTGTCTCCTTCAGAAGATGAGGCCATAGGTTCTGGCTAAATTAGTTCAAATTAGCCCAGCTTGAAAAAAATCAATGGCTTGTGGAATCTACTGAGTTTCAGTGATCCATCAGGAAAGGCACCCTGAGCACTGCATCCCTGCAACTCCAGCTGTCAGATACCAGTGTTACAGGGATCGTCCATGGTGGAAAATGAAGAAAAAATGTATTTATTATTCTTCTGAAATAGAAATTTTGTTCCCTGTGTCTGCATTTATGATGTTCTCCCAAGAATAATTTCAGTGCAAACTAAATTTTCTGTGCCGAAGAACAATTCTAATTAGTCTGTCTTATTTTTCTCATATATTAGCTGGAACCATTGGACCCATAAGTGAGTTCTTTTTCTGTTTCTTAACTCTAACACTCGTTGGTCTTCTGTGAACTATGGGACTTCTCCTTACAGGAGCTCTTTCTATATCCAGGCTTTCTTACTCATACTAATTGACTGCATGATTACATTTAAATTACAGACCCCTCCTGATGCTGAAGACATCAGAAAAAACAAAAAACAAAAAAACAAACTACCCTGAACTGTCACTGAGTTTAAGACAAGGGAAAGTAAAATCATTCATATTTAAAATAATATGAAATACAAATAAATATTTAAAACCAGAGGAAACATCCCATTATTATTATGAAAATAATTAAAATAACTATTTGTGGACTTCCTTAAACTGAGGAAGCACTCCCAGAACAGGTGGTTCTAGGAGGAGGAAAAGAATAAGCATAATAAAGACAAAAGAGGAGGTGGTAATGGGAAAAAAAAAATACAGAACTGACATCCCACTTACCCCAGGAATGTTAGTCCTTTGAGAGAGCTGAGTGTTGGGTGGGCAGACAGAGAAAGGAAGGAGGAATGAAAGTGAAGGAAAGATTTACAACCTTTAACCCCAGTTTTATATGTTCACCTCTGCCATAGTTTTCTCATTTAAGATGAATGCCAAATGACTTAATCTGGAGGGAAGGCTATGGGGCTTCTTTGTTAAAATTATCTACTGAATTGCAGTAGTAATGCTCCCTCTGGTTCAGCTGCTTCACAGTTTCTTTAAAAAATATTGGTGGCATGAGCATTCATAATGTCAAACCTGCTGATTTTCCTCTTCTTTGTATTTTAGTGCAATTCACAGCACCAATTCGTAAGTATCAAATTTGCTTCTGCACTCTGGTTCCTTTAATTTCTCACCCATAAAATCTTAAGTACTGATCTGCCCTGCTTTCTTGATGCCATGTTTCTCAACTTCTCGAGTATTCCTATTACACAGTTTCCAAAGAAGCCATGCATGAAGTAGAAAGACTACAAAGCCCATGGGCTAGCATAAGAAAATAGAAAAGAAAAGGATCCTCTTAACAGCAGTCACAATGCCCTGTCAGCAAAGGAAGGTTTGCTTTTCAAATAACAGTGAGATCTTAATGGAATGAGAGAAAAAAGAGAGAGGAAAATTTTTAAAGGAGACATTATGAATTAGTATGGAATAAGTTTATTGCAATCCTCTAAAGGTTGCAAATATTACTGTAAACAAGGGGAGGTCCCATTCCTGGAAGTCCCCTATATTGTACAACATGGAGCCTGCCTGAGGATTGCCATGCAAACAACCCTTGATGTTCCTAGGATTTCTACTTACGACACTCCCTCTAGAATAAGGGTTAAAGAATGGCTATTTCCCTCAGAGTGATAAAGCATACTGATTATCTCCCTCTCTCTCCTCTTCTCTTTCTCTCTTTCCCTTTCTGTTTCTCAGCAGGAGCTACGGGACCTATCAGTAAGTTTACTGCCTGATTCTTCACTGTAGAGAATTTTAATTTAGTTTAGTGTCTTAGGGACCTTTCCCTGGATTCTATGTTGGGATTTCAGGGGTTTGGGGTCCACATTTTCTTGGTCTTTTTGTTGTCTTCTATCTACCATTTCAGTAATCATTAATGATAATGTGGATGTACATTCCAGTACCAAACACAAACTATAAAGTGGAAGATGAACTCTTGAAAGTTTCCAGTGGCTTATCAACATCACATGAAGGACTTTTAAAAACAGAATGAGATAGACACAAGTGAAATTATAGGGGAAAGGAAGAAAATTAAGTTTAAATGTAGAAGGATTTTTCCAACCCTCTGCGGGGTTTATATGGGCCAAAAGCGTGACTTCTATTTAGTACCTTTGCTACTTAGCCTCTCAGTGAATCCATTAGATAAGGAAGCCTTTATATGTATTAGCATCCATGAAGAAAGTCAACATCCCTACTACCCCATTGTAGCTGAGCCCAAGTTTAATGGCACAGATTCTCACCAGGAAAGCATGCAAATGAGAACTATGGGCTCCAGAACCAGAGAGCAGCTACTGATTTCTTTTCTCTTTCCTTTTGTTTGTTTTTCTAGAGCTCTCTCAAAAAACCATTGGTAAGTCATCTAATGCTCAGTTGATTTTTATTTCAAATGATTCATGCCTATGGACTCCAAGATCAGATTTTTCCACTGTCTCATTATCCCACTCAGAATTCTTAGAGGGCAGATTCCCCCAGGTTCTGCAATAAAAAGATACAATGAAGCTGAAATACGAAGTGAAAAAATAACCCCCCACTAGGAGAGGTCTTTTCTAAATTCTATAATCTAGCTTTCTAGAACCAACATGTAATAAAGATTTGGAACATTACACCTAAACTTCTTGCTTTCCTTGAAAATAATTTTTATCAGATTATGTTCTTAGATTAATTTATTAGATTATGTTTTTCTTACTATCTAATTTCTATGAAAAATTCTGTCCACTATAGTTAGGTTTTATTTTTGTCAACTTTTAGAAACTTGTCCTATTGCATTTTTCCATGGAAACATTAGAAATAATGGTTAGGTTCCAAGATATAGTTGTCCATAATTACATATTTACAAACTAAGAGCAAATAGTTATTGCTTCACACACTAGGTTATAGGATTCCTAAAAAAAAAAAAAAAAAAAAATAGGAATTTGTGAAATTAGAAACCTAAAAAAATATTTGCCTGACAGAATGAATGTAAGTCCTGTATCTGTACCTAGTCACTCTTGGTGTGATTCCTTCATGTATCTGCATATCATCCTTGCACATGGGCCACGCTAATCTTCTCTGTATTGTTCCAATTTTAGTATATGTGCTGCTGAAGTGAACACTCCCTATATGATTCCTGTAATGGTTTACCATTTTTCTAATTCTCCCATGCATTATTTTGTTGGCTTTACATAGTATTTCAATGGTGGTAGGTAAGTGGGTATTATACCCATCTTGAGAGATGAAAAAGTTGAAATTCAGAAGTCATTCCTCAAAAAATAGGGAAGTAAGATGATTAATGAAGTTAGAACTAAAGTTATGCTAACTCTTGAGTTCTTTCCACTACCATTTTGAGTGTTCAAAAGGGTTTTAGTTAGAAATACAATGCACTTGCACTTAGAATATTAAAAATAGTGGACAAAAATGCCTATGGGGAGAGAAAGTGAGAGAAGATGCAATACAAGGAATAACAGAATAAAGGTATATGTTAAAAAGAGAAAAATCGAGAGAAATTTAAAAGGAACAAAGTAGGAAGGAAGTTGAAGGCAGGAGATTGAGTTGGAGGCAGGAGAAGAAAAAAGAATAAATGAATATAAATAAAGCTATGAAAGAAGTCTACAAAAGAGTCACAAGTTAAAAAAGAAATGGGTAAGACATACAGGAAAACAAAGAAAACAAAATAATATTTGAAATGATTATCTGTCTAAATTTTTAGTGGCTTATACCAGAGGGTAAATGTCCTAAGAAATCTAATCCAGGATCAAGGGCATTTTTTAAAAATAGATACAGTCAAGCAAATATTAAATTACTTGTGCAAAATACCTAAATTTCTGGCTTGTCTACAACTCATGGCCTACAATATCCACAACCGGTAATCTACCTTCTAGCTTTTTTACACGGAAAAAAAAAAAAGTTCAGAGCTAAAGGTTGGGGACTTATGGGTTAGAACTGGGATATTTCCCATGATGAGTGCCATGAAGCAAGGAGCTATGGAGAAGAAAGATAATGTAATGCCCACTGAAAGGCGGGGTGGTCTTTTTAGACTCAGTTAACCATACAGACTCACATAATGATCCCAGCTTTCGCCAGGCTACTCAGTGGGACTTAAAGAAGGAAACACAGCTTGCCACTAGGGAAGCATCAACCACCTCTTGTCTGTGACAGTAGTCCTTGATGTGGTCTATGCAAGTGTCTGCATCGCCACCCAAGCACCCATTGCCTCCCACAGGAGTTGCTTGGAATTAGAAGACCAAGAACCAAAATAACCTATAAGAACTCCACAACATAACCTGCAGGGATTCTATAAGGAACATGATCAAATACATGGTCACTACACTTAGGGAAGCCCAAAGATAAGGCTTTCTGAAGGGTATTTATAGTTTTCCCAGTTAACATGCAATTTATCAACAAGAATCATTCTTCCTTACATTTTTAAAAATTTTTATTATTTATTATTTGTTTATTTATTTATTTTAGAGAGAGAGTGATTGAGGGAGATGGGAGGGAAAGAGAGAGTCTTAACAAGTCTGTGTTCTGAGCATGGAGCACAATGTGGGGCTCGATTTCGTGATCCAGATGTCATGATCAAAACTGAAATCAAGAGTCAGATGCTTAACTGACTGAACTACCCAGGTGCCCCAAGGATCATTCGTAAATTAAAGGAATGTTGTCAAGTAAGATAGCAGGTTTAGTCAGAACTAGAAAATCAACTGAAGGCCAAATTCTCATTGAAAACTGAAGGTTTTGTTGACTTTTCCCCAGAGATACAAGCCAATCAAAGCAGTAGTCAGTAAACTGGAAACTGAGAAGACTATATCCTACATCCTACCTTCATGGCTACCCTAGAGCATATAGAAATAGGAAATAGAAATATTTTAGTACAGGGTGATCCTTTAAAAGAGCACCAACTTTTGTTACTGACAGGAAAGAAAATATAAAGAAAAAGACAAAGTTTATATCTTTAATGTCTCTAGCCTTTCCTAGGTTGACAGTGATTCTAGAGAGATCCTCGTCTCAGGTTGAGTTGTAATATATGCTAAATATCTCTTTTGCTTTGTATTTATCATACTTGGATTAGTTCTCCCTAATGTTATTACTATTATCACTTCTTCTCGACCTCCCAAAGCCTCACCCTAGAATAAAATTAATGAAAAGTTTATTCTTCATACAAACAGTCATACTAATATCCCAATCTTGATTTCTTTTTAGTGCAAACTCCAGGACCTATTGGTAAGTTTCCTATATATACATCAACTCATATATATTACTCAAATTCATAAAAGGCAGCATAACATTTTTCTAATAATAATTATGGTAGGGGCGCCTGGGTGGCTCAGTGGGTTAAAGCCTCTGCCTTCAGCCCAGGTCATGAACCCAGGGTCCTGGCATCAAGCCTCACATCAGGCTCTCTGCTTGGCAGGAAGCCTGTTTCATCCTCTCTCTCTCTCTCTCTCTCTCTCTCTGCCTACCTCTCTGCCTACTTGTGATCTCTGTTAAATAAATAAATAAAATCTTAAAAAAAATTATGGTAGTTTGTCAGTATACATTAGAAGAATGTTCCAAAGCAAAGATGCAATAGAGAGAATCTGGGGGAAGACATAGAAATGAGAAAGAAGACAAAAGAAGGAAGGCCAAGAGAGTGAAAAACAGTGACATGAGAGAAAAAAGATGAGGAAAATGAAGGGAAAGTAATACAAAGATTACACTTCAAACACCTGTAATAGTTAAAGGCAAGCATGAAATGTTTCTCCCTCTAACTACAACAGGGTTACAAGTCTCCTAGGGAAAGATCTGATTCTTATGGTGAGGACACAGTCCAGTAAAAATATTTAATCCTGGTGACTGGGATTTAGTAATTCTGGCAAGGTATTTAACTGTTCTCCTTTGGAAAACAGTGGTATGTGTGTTTATCATGTTCAACAATCACAATAATTTGTTTGTTTCTATTTTTAGTGCAATATACTGGGCCCAGTGGTAAGTCTCTTATCTATCTTTTTCCTCTGGTGTTTTCTTTGATCTTCTAGACTGTATAGAGGACTTGTCCCCTGTCCCAAATGTATCTATTACCATAAGGACAGTGGTTTTAGACACGTTTTCATGCATCTCAGTTTCATTTGCTGAGAATTCCCTAAAGTTATTTCTTAAGAAAAAAAAGTAAGAAAATGTCCCCAGGAATGGTCATAATGGCTTCTATAATAATACAGAATTTTCTAAAGTAACAGAGAAAGAATAATGGTATCTTTTTACTTCTGAAATAATTTGTTGTTCATAAAGGGCCTCTTCAAAGACAACAGAGACAATATAAAGAAAATTTTTAAAAAAGGAAGCAGAGAAAGACAACTATCATATGATCTCCCTGATATGAGGAAGTGGTGATGCAACATGGAGGCTTAAGTGGGTAGAAGAAGAATAAATGAAACAAGATGGGATTGGGAGGGAGACAAACCATAAGTGACTCTTAATCTCACAAAACAAACTGAGGGTTGCCGGGGGGAGGGGGTTTGGGAGAAGGGGGTGGGATTATGGACATTGGGGAGGGTATGTGATTTGGTGAGTGCTGTGAAGTGTGTAAACCTGGTGATTCACAGACCTGTACCCCTGGGGATAAAAATATATGTGTATAAAAAATAAAAAATTAAAAAAAAAAAAGGAAGCAAATTTTAAAAGAAATATAAAAGAAGAGAAAAACAATCAAATTTAAATAGACTGAGGTCTTATCAGTTTTCTTCCAAGTGTCCTGGGAAAAGTGCACCAAAGAATAATACTAAGGTTCTAGTCTGCACAGAATTCCCCTATCTTTTCTCCCAATACCTTCTCTTTCTTCATGTCCTATCCTGTCCCATGTCCCAAACACCAACACCAGCACACACACACACACACACCCCTTCAGTGAACAGGATATTATGGTAGGTGGGCTGCAATTATAGAAACTGCCAGATACATCAGACAACTACAAACTATAAATGAAAGAGAGTGAAGGGTAAGCTAATATTGTGACTAGGTAGGGCAAAACCAATGTCAAACTCGAGGGTGTCAAAATAAACCAAACTCAAGTCATTGTAAATTCTGAGTCTGGAAATTACGAAACAGCATTCCAAAGTTTAAGCCAAACAAGAGGACATTATCAGAAGGCAAGTCAGATATACTCAAACATTCCTTCAACTAGCTGAGCTCTTGTATCAGAAGCCGAGCTGAGCCTTTGGGATGAAGTCATGAACACTACATCAAAAAACTTATGAAGTGCTATAGGCTGGCTAACTGAACATGATAAAAATAATAAGATGGAAAGAATAAATGACTTTCAAAATAAGTCATGAATAAGAGAGGACGATTTGGTTAACCTCTAGTGCCATGGAGTTTAAGCGCCCTGAAAAGGGATGGAAAGGAAGGAGGACAGCCATACTCCTGTCCCAGACCAGCAAAAGACCTGAGGATATGAAGCATGGGGGTAGGAGCTTAAGACCAGATGATGCACTGATCTAACAGGAAGGTTTTAGAGTTCCCTGCATCCTCCCTGTGGTTACCCTTTCAACCCCATCATGGAAGAACTGAGTTTTCTTCCTTCTATACACACTGATTTCTCCCTTTCTTTCCCTTCCATTTTTCCACCAGGTGAAACTTCAGAAATGACTAGTAAGTTCCACACTTGTTCTTATACAGTAGTTGCCTTTGGCTTCCTGCAGAGTCTGTAATCCTTTGCTTCTGTCTTGTGGGTATAGATATTCATGTTTCTCCGCCTCTTGCTTATTCCACTATCTGCCTGCATCCCCACCCAAGGAATGAATGAGTGAAGAGGAATACAAACCCCCTTAATAACCCAAAAAACTTAGATATACTATATTACATATCTATATATAGATATACTATATTACATAAACATATCAGAGGAAACTATTGTCAACAAGGGTGGGGGAGGACATTTCTATGAATGAATGAAAGCTTGCACAGAGTGGCAGAAACAGGGAGTAGGAAAGTAAAAGCAGCACAGTTTAAATTACCAATCTCCTGTAGGATTTGAAACATTTACCACTCACTGCAAAAAGGGAAGAGATAACTCTCTTTCCTGAAGCCTCTCAGACTAAGCAGGAGGCAGAATCACCCAAGGCATGATGGCAGCTGGGTTCTCCAGTACAGTACACAACATCTATAAGGGTTAGATGGTCCCTCCATGAACATTTCTGATACTCCCTCTCAGAAAACGAGAAGGAAAATTAACTCCTCTTTTCACCAGTTTTCTACACTGACTTCTCTTTTTGTTTTTCAGCTACAGGATCCTCTTGTAAGTTTCACTGTCTCCCTTCATGATGGAACTCAATTATTTCCAGCACTGTCTAACAGATCTACTTAAACAAAAATTATCCATCCATATTGAGATAGCCATAGCTTAAGGCTCCTATTTCCTTTACCCTTATTTTCCCATTACCCAGAATTCCACTAGGTTATTAATAAGTTTCTAAAATGTTCACAGAGTCACATAAAAAATTAAAGAGCAGAGAAAAAAGTTTCTCCATGTTTCTAAAGATTGGGAGGGACTTTCCATACAGAAGAAAAAAAAATGAACAGGGAAAACAAATTCAGGAGATATTTCTATTTTCCAGCTGGGTCATCTATATGAGCAATTAGTAAGTTGTTTGTTTGTTTCTTTGCTGTTCACTTAATCAAAGTCCAGCAATGTCTATTGAAATTCGAGTTCTAGTACACGAACTTGAAACTTAATTTCTTAGCGTTTGCTTCTCCATTGACCTGAATTCCACCAGCTGACTGTAAGTTTTCTGCAAAGTTCAAATACACCTGATCAGAAAAACTTTTCAAGAAGTTTTATCACTAGAAAATCTACCAATAGAAAAAATGAGTAGGAGAGTAAATGAGCAGGGGGCAATAAGAAATGTCTCTGCTTATTTTTTAGTAGGATCAACTCGTCACAAGAACAGTAAGTCTGCGTATTCATTTAATTCTCTGCCAGGGACTCAACTGGCTTTTAGTGGGGTCCAAGAGTCTTTATCTGACCATGTTGTTGTGCAAAGGGCTTGAGGTACTTTGCGGCTCCTTGCTATTTCATTATCAAAGTCCCTCTGGGTGATTCATGATTAAAGAAAGTTCTAACAGTACAGATTTACATTAATAGGGAGAAAAAAAGTTTTGCTTAGTTACAGAGACCACCAAGAGGCTGCCTACAGAAAAGGAAAAAATGATGGAAGAGAAAGGAGGGGATCAGAAGTTTCTGAAACGGTTTTTCATTTGGACCTCCTGCCCTACCTATCCAGTTTGTTTTTCCACATTTGAATTCCAAGACATCTGAGGACAATTTCCCCGACCATTTGGGATTTTAGAGGCTTGAAGCTCCTATTTCTTAGACATCCTGTATTCAAACTACCGATAATTCTCCTAGTTTTTAAATAATTTTATGGAAGAAGTCAAATTGCATGATTTACATATATAATGAAGATCAGAAATGAAGGCTTCCCAGTGGTTAAAAATAGCTTGTTACAAGGGACAAAGCAAATTGAATGGGGAAGAAAGGA
This sequence comes from Mustela putorius furo, assembly GCF_011764305.1. Taxonomy (NCBI): domain Eukaryota; kingdom Metazoa; phylum Chordata; class Mammalia; order Carnivora; family Mustelidae; genus Mustela; species Mustela putorius. Next base: position 147,277 of record NW_025421483.1, read on the forward strand.
AATGGAGGTAACAATTTTCTCTGTTCTGTTTTCCAGTTGGATCAGTTCCACCTGCCTTCAGTAAGTCCTTCCATGTTTCTTCCACCATGGCGTCCTATAGCTTCTTTCCCTGGCTATGCTGGGATTTCTGCGCATGGTTACATATTTCCTTAACCACTAGCCGTTCCATGGACAAATTCCATGCTTATTAATGTTTTTTGAAAGTTCAAATCTTGCTCATTTACACTGAAAGTAAATAAAGACCAAAGGGAACATTTTCCCTATTGTTATAATGACTTAATGAGAAAGAACTCTAAACCGAGAGTGGGGAGAAAAAGTGGAAAAGGCTTACAAAAATACTTCTTTGTATTTCAGCTGGTCCACCACCTTCAATGCCCAGAGGTAAGTTTAGTCTGTTTTGGTTTTTGTGTTTTTTGTGTTTTTTTTTTTTTTTGTTTTTTTTTTTTACTATTTTCTATTGTTGTCCTCTACATGGCCTATAGAACTATTTCTGCCCTACTCATTTCTAACTCCTGTGCAGCAGCCAGAGACTCAGCTCTCACATTACTTTGACTTCTGTTCATTCAGTGAAGTAAACTTCCATTTAATTTCAAACATTTGTTAAATTTGCATCTCTTCAGTGATAAGAACTATACACGTGCTTTAACTACATTATATCCCATTTAATCCTTGGAGTAAATTAACTCTTTTAAGGGCTAAGAAACCAAGGCCACATACTTGCCCAGGAACACAGTTCACTGAACCATAGTTGGAACCAAGAGCCATGTGACTACCAAACTTCTTCCTCACACAAATATGCTTCCCTAGAAGGGAACTTGTTCTTTCAAATAATTACTCACATATCTATTTTTCTTTTTAGGTGTGCCCCCGCCTCCCATAAGTAAGTATTCTGTTTCTCTACTATGGTTCTCAGGTCTTAAAGTCTCTTAAAGTTATTTGAGTTTCTTATTGCTCTCTTGCTTTCTTACTACACAGCTTCCCCTACGTTACAGATAATTTAAGAATATACTGATGAAAAGAAGTAAAGTAGCATATGTCAACAAAAACAACAAAAAAATATCCTGAAAAATATAAAAGAGGTAGCCAAAATTTTTGAAAGAAAACAGGAAGTTCAAAGTAATGTTTAATTGGAGAAAGAATTTTGAGTGTTCCCTCAAAGTATGCTTTCTTCTTAGTCTACTCAGAGACACCAGGGGAAAATGTTAGATAATACTATGTTTACTCTATTTAAGAAAAATTACATGGCTTTCTTTTTGCTTATTTTTTAGTGATTTCACAGAGAACCTCAAGTAAGTTCTTTGCTTCTCAGCCTGTCAAATGTGAGATTTTCCCCAAGAAGATATATTCTATTCCTAAAGTGTACAAAAGATTGAGATTCGTGTTTCTCATATTTGTTTGCTTTCACATTACCCAAGTCTTCGAGATTAGACTTCCAGACAATCTTTTTGATCCATAACTACAAGAGTTCCCATTACTTCCATTCCTAACTCAATTTCCCAGGAAACAGCAACAGTGATTCATTATTTAAACCAGATCAAATACTGACAATGGTGATCTTTAACATAGAATTCATGAAACCACATTACACACTATGTTCAAATTTTCCATTATTCAAATCTGGTCCTTGTATCTATGTTACAAAAGATTTTTATGCAATACCAATATCCTTTGGGGTTCCTCAGATTGAAATTAAATTACATTCCTATTAAAACCCAAAGTTCTGGTTAAGACTTTAAAAATTCAGATGCTAGTGGAGCCCAGGAAGATAATACAAATGAGTAGGTGAAGCACATCACCTAGAAACAGTAAAAAGATCATGTATAGTCTAAAGAGGGTAGCTGCTGCTCAGGTCTAGCCAATTTCTCCATGCAAGAATATAGAAGTAGAGTTGTCAAAACATCTCACTTAATCCAGATTTTAGATAAAATGTCCTAATTTTTAAACCATGGATCTCTCTAACAGATTGCAAACTTGCTTATATAACCCTCTATTTCCATCTAAACACATTCTGATTGTATTTTATAATACTAACTTTTGAACAATTGCAATAATGTTAAGACACAAGGATTAGTATCTTAGAAGGGAGAATTGGAACAGTTAACGTAGACATTCTACATGTTCTTTCTGAATCCTGAACAAGGAGACTAACCAGCTATGTAATCTCACTGCCAGATGAAATACTGAGTCAAAAGGGTCAATGGAGCAGACCCAAGGATGAGGTTGGAAACCGCAGATGTTCATGTTTGGGAATAAGCCCTATAATTGGGAACAACTGAGTTTAGCAAAAGGCACTATTGGTTTCGCAGGTGGAAATTATAATCCAGAACCTAAAGTGAAGAATTTAGTGTCCTTTTCAGTGGAGGTACCAGAAAGGGTGGAAGGAGAGATTTTAAAATCTAAGATTCAAGAGATTGGGAGGAGATAAAAACATGCCAAAGGCACTAGAGAATACACCACCTTCTTTCTGGCTGGCTTGGTTTTGCCTGCTTTGTTTTTTATTATTATTATTATTATTATTATTATTATCATTATTACACAGCTAAGCTTAAGCATAAATAAAGAGGGGCTGGAGGGTAGAATGATTTCAGAACCCAGAATGGTTAAGAATTGGAATTGAGACTCCAGAGCAAAGCTGGGATCAGAAAATACCCTACATATCTGCCCTAGCCATGAAAACAAAGTCACCTGCACAGGACCAGACCTAATCTGCTCAGGGCTCAAAGCCCTGCTGGAAGTGTGCCATCCATGCTATACAGGATCCCAAGCCAAAACACTTGAGATCTGGTTTGGTGATGCGGCACCCTGTTAGCTAAGGCAATGAAAACCACAAAAACTCCCCACAAGAAGGGAACTGCAGTGGAATATCCACAGGATAAAACATGACCCACAAAACTCATTCTCAAGGAATAAGAGACACCAAAAATATATGAAATGCATGAAGAAACCCAGCACCAAAGTGACATTTCACAAGCCCCGACAAATTGAAGAATTTCAACCCAAAGAAATACAATCTGAAAGAAATAAAATAATAAACTTTAAATCGTCAGAGATATTAATGCATTTAACAAAAATATACTGGGTGCCTATTCTAGACATTTAGAATATAATAGTAGGGGAAAAGCCACTGCACTCAAGAAGTTAACAGTTTTAAATAAAAACAGGAAAATAATAACAAATTAACATATAATTACACTCCAATAAATACCATGAAGAATTATAAGCAGAGTAACAGAAAAGACTGGAGAAAGATGGTATATAGAGGGGAGAAAGAGTGTTTCAGGCAAAAGAACAAGGATGTAGGTTCTGCTGTAGGGATGCATATTCTAATGCAGATAGATGAAAAGAAAGATGGAGGATGGTAGAAGATGAGGTCAGAGAAACGGGCCACATATGTGAGGCCTTCAGTCCTTGGTAGAAAGCAGTAGATTTTTATTCCAGCCATAATGAGGGCTCACTAGTGGGTTTGAACAGGGAGTCATAATGTCTGCTTTATAATTTTATATCATCTCTCTGACTACTGAATGGAGAATTAACTGCCAGAGAGTGACAAGGTCAAGCAGCTCAAGAGAAGAAGCAGGAAGTCCAGTTAGTAGGACTGGAATTAAAGAACCACCAGTTACATGTGAGTGTGACAAGAAGCATAGTGATCAGGGTGAAGGTGGGGAGAAGTCTCCACATTCCATGTATTTTTAGGGTACAACCAACAGAGTCTGCCATTACACTGGATGTGAGTTTAAACGGAAAAGAACTAAAAGTAATTCTTGGGTTTGGGGCCAAAGCAACTGGAAGAATGGGACTACTTACTGATCTAGGTAAGATGGGAAGAAGGGCAGATTTAGAGGAGGCAATCGAGCTCAGTTTTGTACATGTTAAATTCAAGATGTCTTGAACATTTTTGACTAGTTTATTAAAAAGTCTGCACTTAGTAGGCCATGGGCATGGTCTCTGACACATATCTCTTCCTTACCCATTAACTTTTGGGGTAGAACCTATAATTTTTAGTCATTTTAAACTATTAAAAGCCCTCAGGCCACTCCTCTGGAAATACTCCATTTTAGCAATCAATCTTAGGCACACTGACTCAGAACAGGGAAGAAGTACAGTCTCCTTCTCCTTTCCGTCCACCTCCTTTGATTATAGTTCCCACTGAGCTGAAGCTGGAAAGATGGGTTTCACTTAATTAGGTGCGCAATTTCCCTCCTCTGTTAGTTGCGGTCTTTCTTCTGAGGATATGAGACTGGATACCTTTCAATGTCATTTAGGTTAGGCACTCCAATGTCTTGTAGAATATGTGTTGAATTTTTTGAAGGAATCTGCAAGAACTTGCCCAGTTCTGAGGACTCTACTGCACAATCTCTGATGTGAGAGTATTGACTCCAGTATGGCCTATTCCAGAGCCCCTCAACTCCCTCTCCACAGTATACCTCATAGTCTGTTACTACCATCACCAAATAGGTGTAAAGTTGAGTAAGACACCAACACAAAATCTCAAGTTTGGATTGCTATGTCTGTTTTGCTTTTTTTTTTTCTTTCAAGATATTATATTAATTTGAGTTAGTTAATACATAGTATAGTATTAGTTTCAGGGGTAGAATTTAGTGATTCATCCCTTGCATACAACAGTGCTCATTACTTAATGTAATAAGTGCCCTCCTTAATGTCCATCACCCATTTACCTCATCCCCCAACTCACCTCCCCTCTAGCAGCCCTGAGTTTGTTCCCTATCATTAAGAGTTTCAGAAACATACATATATAATATATATGTGATATATAATATATGTAATATATGTGATACATACATATATAAATCTACATATTTATATATCACACGTTTTTTAAAACTTGGATTTTACAAACTTAATATATAGTGCAATATTGATTTCTGGAGTAGAATCCAGGTGATTCATCACTTATAACACCCAATTCTCATCATAACAAATGCCCTCCTTAATACCCATCACCCATCTACCCACCCCAACCAACTCCCTCCATCAACCTTCAGTTTGTTCTCTGTCATGTCTTGTCTCTTATGGCTTGTTTACCTTTCTCCTTTTTTTCTTTACCCCCTTCCCATATGTTCATCTATTTTCTTTCTTAAATTCCACATATACACAAGATCATATGGTATTTTTCTGACTTAGTTCACTTAGCATAATACATTCTAGCTCAATCCATGTTCTTGCAAATGGCAAGATTTAATTCTTTTTGATAACTGAGTAATATTCCAGTATGTGTGTGTGTGTCTCATGTATTTTTTTATCCACTCATCAGTTGATGGACATTTGCACTTTCTCCATGGTTTGACTTTGTTGATAATGCTGCTATAACATCAGAGTGCACATATCCCTTCAAATCTGTATTTTTATATCCTTTGAATAAAATTCCTAGCAGTGAAATTTTTGGATCATATGATAGTTCTGTTTTAAAACATTTTGAGGAAACTCCATACTGTTTTCCAGAATGGCTGTGCCAGGTTGCATCCCCACCAACAATGCAAGAAGGTTCCCCTTTTCCACATCCTCACCAATACCTGTTATTTCTTGTATTGTTAATTATAGCCATCCTGACAGGTACGAGGTAGTACCTCATTGTGGTTTTGATTTGTATTTCCCTGAAAATGAGTGATGCTGAGCATCTTTTCACATGTCTATTAGCTATCTGGATTTTTTTGGGGGGGTGTGTGTGGGGGAGTATCATTCATATCTTATGCCCATTTATTAACTGGATTGTTTGGTTTTTAGGTGTTGAGTTTTATAAGTTCTTTGCAGATTTTGGATACTAACCCTCTACTCAGATACGCCATTTTCAAGTATCTTCTTCCATTCTGTAGGCTGATTTTTAGTTTTGTTGATTGTTTCCTTTGCTGCACAGAAGCTTTTTACCCTGATTAAACCCCCAAGAGTTCATTTTGGTTTTGTTTCCCTTCCCTGTGGTGACATGTCTGGGAAGAATTTGCTATGGCTGAGGTCAAAGAGGTTTCTACCTGTGTTCTTCTCGATGACTTCAATTATTTCTTGTCTCACAGGTATTTCATCCATTTTGAACTTATTTTTTGTGTATAGTGTCAAAAGTGGTCCAGTTTCATTCTTCTACATGTCTGGCTTTCTCAACACCATTTGTTGAAGAGACTCCCCCCACCCCCACAGTGGATATTCTTCCTGGCTTTGACAAAGATCAGTTAACCATTTAGTTGTGGGTCCATTACTGGGTTCTCTGTTCTATTCCATTGACCTATGTGTCTGTAGAGTATCATAGTGTCTTGCTTTGTAATAAAGCTTGAAGTCCAGAATGATTATGTCTCCAGTTTTGTTTTCTATTTCAGAATTGTTTTGGCTATTCAGGGTCTTTTGCAGTTCCATACAAATTTAAGGATTGTTTGCTCTAACTCTGTGAAAAATTCTGGTGGCATTTTGATAAAACTGCATTAAATATATAGATTCACTTGGGTAGTATAGACATTTTTTTTTAAAGATTTTATTTATTTGACAGACAGAGATCACAAGTAGTCAGAGAAACAGGCAGAGAGAGAGGAGAAAGCAGGCTCCCCGCTGAGCAGAGAGCCCGATGCGGGGCTCGATCCCAGGACCCTGGGATCATGACCTGAGCCAAAGGCAGAGGCTTTAACCCACTGAGCCACCCAGGTGCCCCAGTATAGACATTTTTAACAATGTTTGTTCTTCCGATCCATGAGCATGGGATGCTTTCCAAATTCTTTGCAACCTCTTCAATTTCTTTTATAAGTGTTTTATAATGATCAGAGTATAGATCTTTTACTTCTTTAGTTAAATTTATTTCTAGATATCTTTGTTTTGATATAATTGCAAATGGGATCGATTCCTTGATTTTTTTTTCTTCTGCTTTGTTTGCTGTATAGAAATGCAACAGAATTCTGCACATTGATTTTATATTCTGTGACTTTGCCGAATTCATGTATGAGTTTCAGGAATTCTTTGGTAGTGTCCATCAGGTTTTCTATGTAGAGTATCATGTTGTCAACAAATATTAAGTTTTATTTCTTCCTTACCAATTTGGATGCCTCCTTTTTCTTTCTGTCATCTGATTGCTGAGGCTAAGACATCCAGTACTATACTGAACAACAGTGGTGAGAGTGGACATCCCTATCATGTTCCTGACCTTAGGGGAAAAGTTCTCAGTTCTTCCCCGTTGATGTTGATAACAGCTGTGTGTCTTTCATATAATAGCCTTTATGATGTTGAGACAGTTCCTTCAGTTCTTCCTTTCTTGAGGGTTTTTATCAAGAAAGGATACTGTATTTCTGTCAAATGCTTTTTCTGCATCTATTGAGAAGATTATATGATGCTTATCCTTCCTTTTATTAATGTGGTACATCATATTGATCAATTTGCAGATGTTGAACCACCCCCCTGCAAGTGTAAAACTTGGAGTAAAACTTACTATGTCGAGGTGAATTATCATTTTAATATACAGTTGGATTCAATTGGCCAGCATCTTGCTGACAATTTTTGCTTCCATGTTCATGAGAGATATTTGTCTATATTCTCCTTTTTAGTGGGGTCCTTGTCAGTTTTGAAATTATGGTAATGCTGACCTTATAGAATGAGTTTGGGAATTTTCCTTACATTTCTATCTTTGGAAAGAGTTTCAAAATAATAGGTATTAACTCTTCCTTAAATGTTTGTAATAATTCTGCTAGGAAGCCATCCAGCCCGGGGTTCTTATTTGTTGGGAAATTTTTGATTACCACTCCCAATTTCTTTGCTAGTTATTGGACTGTTCAGATTTTCTATTTCTTCCTGATTCAGTTTTGGTCATTTATATGTTTCTAGGAATGTATCCACTTCTTCCAGATTGCCTAATCAGTTGGCATATAATTGCTTATAATATTCCCTTATACTTGTTTATATTTCTGTGGTGTTGGTTGTGATCTCTCCTCTTCCATTTATAATTTTATTTATTTAGGTCCTTTCTCTCTTTTTTCCCATAAATCTGGCTATGGGTTTATCAATTCTGTCAATTCTTTCAAAGAACCAACTCCTAGTTTCATTCATCTATTCTACTTTTTTTAAAAAAATTCTATATCCTTTATTTCTGCTCTAACCTTTATTATTTCCCTTCTCCTGCTAGATTTAGACTTTATTTGTTGCTCTTTTCCCAGTTTCTTTAGGTTGAAGGTTTGGTGATTTATATGAGAGCTTTCTTGTTTCTTGAGAAAAGTCTGTATTGCTATATACTTCCCTCTTAGGACTGCCTTTGTTGCCTCCCAAATGTTTTGAACTGTGGTGTTTTCATTTTCATTTGCTTCCATGTATTTTTAAAATTCTTTAATTTCCTCATTAACCCATTCATACTTTAGTAGAATGTTCTTTAGCCTCCATGTATTTGTGGTTTATCCAGACTTTTCTTGTGGTTGACTTAAAGTTTCATAGCACTGTAGTCTGAAAATATGCATGGTATGATCTCAATCTTTTTTGCATTCGTTGAGGCCCAATTTGTGACCCAGAATGTGATCTATTCTAGAGAATGTTCCATGTGCACTTGAAAATAATGTGAATTCTGTTGCTTTAAGATGTTCTGAATATATACCCAACCATGTGATCCAGTGTGCCATTCAAAATCCTTTTTCCTTGTTCCTCTCCTGCGTGGATGATCTGTCCATTGTTGTGAATGAGGTGGTAAGGTCTCCAACTAGTACTGTGCTTTGTCAATGACTTTCTTTAGCTTTGCTATTAATTGATTTATATATTTTTCTGCCCCCAACTTAGAAGCATAAATATTCACAATTGTTAGATCTTCTTGTTAGATAGACCCCCTTTTCTATGCTATAGTGCCCTTCTTCATCTCTTATTACAGTTTTTGGTTGAAGCTCTAGTTTGTCTGATAAAATGGCTACGATGCCCACTCACTCCTTGTGAAGCTCAAGCATCCTTGCTGCAAAGGAAAGGAAAGGAAGACCTGTTGCTCCATTGCACCCTTGCCACTCTGCACTGTTTCCTCTTCCCAATTTCCTTTTCCTAATGCTTAAATAGTCACAAAACAAATCAACAAATCTACTATGAAGGCATACACCCAAGGGAAAGTTGCCACACATCCTTTCCCACAGACATCCCAATCTTTGTAAGCAAATCTCTTGAATTCCTTCTCATTTGCTTTCAGAAAGGATATTACTATCCCTTCCTCCCCCACAACACTGTTCCTTGTCAACTACTCACAACTTTGAAGATTTATTTAAATCTCCATTCTCGTACAGTTGTCTTCTTATTTAGACTTAAAAGGAAAGTGACATTTGGTACAGGAGAACTAATTTAGATGCCACTTGTTAAGGCCTGAGAGAAGCACCTGTGCCTTGCAACAACTCCAGGAATCCCTTCCCATTGTGTCCGGTAGCACAGACTTCGCAACTATGCCAATCTCTTCATGAGGGCTTGTCTCACTTCAGCTGGGACAGGAGGGACATGGGAGATTATAAACTATTTTCCTCAAATTTTTGATGCTAGTTGTTAATTTGAGGATAATAGGAAAACTCTCCCTCAACCTACTGTTCCCATCCAAGCATATACTCTGTATCAAAAAACAATTGAATATTTGAATCTGAAGCTACCAGGAGAGGCCAGGTAAAGCATACATTTGACAGTGATTAGCACATAGTTAACACTTAAAACCACTGAACTAAATTAGATCACCAAAGGTGATCTAAGGATTGAGCTCAAGAACATCAATTTTAGAGGTTGGGAAAAAGAGACATATCTGGCAAAGAATATGCCAAAATATAGGAATATAAATATCTGGTATATAAAGTACGTAGGAAGAAAATGAAAACAGGGTGGATATGTCATAGAACTCAGAGTATTTCAAGATAGAAAGGATGAAATGAATGAATGACTACATCAAGAACTGCTGAGAAATAAAATTTTGGACTGGGAACTGATCACTGAATTTTATAAAACAGAAGTAATCAGTAACCCCTGATAGAGTAGATGGGAACAAAAGCCTAATTGGAGGGGTTAAGGAGATAAATTTTCATTCTCATAGAAAATTTCCACTTTCAAACAAAGAGCAGATGATACAGCATATAGCATAGAAACAAGATAGCAAAACACCAAAGAGGAACCAAAGGCTGGAGTTTTGATAAGTCTTGGCTTCCCTGGCGGGAAATAAAAGAAAGACTATCCATTAGGGCAAATATATTTTAAAGATATTTTGGAAAAAGAAGAGGTAGATATAAATAACAAAGCCAAAATCTTAGAAATAAAAAAACTGTTACTGAAGTTGAAACAATAGATAATTAAATAATATATTAATATTTATAGTTATGTAAGCATATAGTTATTTCAGTAACAGGTATTATACTAATCACATTTTAAAAGAGCAAACTAGAAGATAGAACTGAGGAACTCTCTCAGAAGAGTACACAGAGATGAAGAAAAATATGAAAGAAAAGAACCATGCTTGCATAGAATAAGAAGGTCAAGTATAACATGAATTTAGAGAATTCAGAGAACAAGTACCAAGTAATATTTTTAAGAAATAGTAATTAACAACATTTGAGAAGAAAACAGACTTAAATCCTCAGATCAAAAATGCTGAGTGCTAGAAGTAGACAACTTTAAAACAGACATACACACACACGCACACATACACAGGACTTATCATAGTAAACTGACAGAGATTAAAAAATAATAACAATAAAAACAACCAGAGAAGCAGAATTAATCTACCAGAAGTCATTTTGATGTTAACTTCTCATTAGCAATACTATATTCCAGAAGAGAGCAAAACAATGTCATTAGTAAACTGAAAGAAAATTACTGTAAACTCATATGATACAATGAGTCAAATTATCAGTTATGAGTGAAGATGAATTGAAATCTTATATTTCTATATATTCAAGAAGCTCACTAACCTCAGTGAAAGATTTGCTGAGGAGACATACTTTAGTGAAAATAAAACTTAAAAAGGAGTTAGAAGCAAAACATATATATAATATACATATTATATATATGAAATTAAACTAACAAAAACAATGTTAAATCCAAAATGTTGACTATAAAGAAGAAAAAGAACAAAAAGAAAAGGAAACAAGAAGAGAAGGAGAAGGAACTGAAAGAGGAGAAATTTACTAGTATGTTTTAAAATGAGTAGATCTCAAGCATCAGAAAAAATAACAGAGAAGCAAGGTCAGTGATTACATATGAAGATAATTTGTCAGAAGGACAGAAGTATTGCTTAACATTAAACTTTGTTTAAATTGAATATTAAGCTACAAAAAATCTACTACTAATACAATAGAAATGCAACATATACCTTCTGAACCTATAGGGTAAAAGTAAAGGAACCTGGTAAAACAAAACTTGGTTAAGCTCAAAAAAAAAAAAAAAAAGCTTCAAAAAGAGGAAAAAAAACAAAAACAAGTTTTTTGTTTTTGTTTTTTTAAATGAGGTGACAGGAAAATATCTATACATGTCCCTTAACACAATATAATAATAAAGTAACTTGAATAAACATTTAACATGGAATCACAAAAGACCCTGAAGAGCCAAATCAATCTTAGGAAAGAAGAACAAACTTAGAGGCATCATATTTCCTGATTTCAAACTATATTACAAAACTGTATAGCAATCAAAACAGTATGATATTGGCAAAAAAAGAAAAACACATATCAGTGGAACAGAACAGGGAGCTCAAAAGTAAACCCATGTATATTTGGTCAATTTAAACAAAGGAGCCAAGAATATGCAATGGCAGAAAGGACAGTTTTTTTTTTTTTTTTAATAAATGGTGTTGGGAAAACTGGATAAACACACATGCGAAAGAATGAACCTGGACCAATACTTACAACCATTTACAAAAATCCATTCAAATGGACCAAGGAATTAAATTTAAGACCACAAGCCATAAAACTCCTAAAGGAAAACATTGGTTTCGGACATTGGTCTTTGCAATGAACTTTTTGGATTTGACACCAAAGCCAAGGCAAGAAAAGCAAAAATAAACAAGTGAGAGTATATAAAACTTAAAAGCTTCTATATACCAGAGGGAACATTCAACAAAATAAAAAGATAACCTACTAAACAGGAGAAAATATTTGCTAATCATATATATAATAAGGGGTTATATCCAAAGTATATAAAGAAGACATACAACTCAATAATGAAAAAATAAAGCTTGATTTAAAAATGGACAGAGAAACAGAATAGACTTTTTTTTTTTTTCCGAGAATGACATCTAAATGAGTGGGAGGTTCATGAAAAGGTGTTTAAAAATGTCATCAGGGAAATGCAAACCAAAATCACGAGATGTCATTTCACACTGGTTAGAAGGGCTACTATGAAAAAATACAAGAGAAAGCAAATGTTGGTAATGATGTGGAGAAAAGGGAATCCTGTGTGTTGTGGGTGGCAAATAAATTGGTTGAGCCACTATGGAAAACAGTATAAAGTTTTCTGAAAAAATTAAAAATAAAACTATGGTATAATCTAGTAAGCCCATCTAAGAATAACTCCAAAGGAATGAAAATAGGGTATCAAAGAACTATCTGTACTTTCATGTTCACTGTAGCATTACAACAGAGGAATGGATAAAGAAAATACCGTGTGTGTGTACACACATATACACACACAATAGAATATTATTCAGTCATGAGACAGAAGGAAATTCTGTTGTTTGTTACAACATTAATGGACCTTGAGGACATTACACTAAGTGAAATAAGACTGAGAAAGACAAATACTTTGTGGTATCACTTATATCCAAAATCTTAAAAAGAAATATCAAACTCATAGAAAGAGAGAGGAGAAAAGTGGTTGCCAGGAGTTGAGGAGTGGGGAAGACATGGAAAGTTTGGTAAAAGGATATATACTTTTATCTATAAAATGAATAAACTCTGAAGACCTAATGTAGAACATGGCAACTATAGTTGATAATACTGCACTATATAATTGAAATTGTATAAATGAAATTTGCTGAGAGTAGAACTTAAATATTCTTGCAAAAATTATATATATAATGAGGTGATAGATGTGTTAATTAACTAGATGGGAAGAAATCTTACACAACAAATTTGTGTATCAAATCATCACAATGTACACTTTAATTATCTTACAGTTTTACTTGTCAGGTATACCTCAAAAAGCTGAAAAAGAATAAAAAAAAAAAAAAACACTAAAAGTAGAAGAAATTAATAAAATTAAAATTAAACATTAAAAAATAATCTTTTTTTATTTTGTTGAAAAAATTTTAATAGAAAAAAGGAAAAACACTAATGTAGGAATAAAAAAGGAACTTACTTATCAATACAATAAAAATTTCTAGCATCATAAAAGAAGGCACTAAACTAAAGGAATACATAAAAAACAATACCAATTTTTTGAAAAATATGTGAATTATCAAAACTGACTCAAGAAGAAATAAAATCCAAATATTGTCAATATTTATAAAATAAAATGAAAAGTGAGTCAGAAAAAAAAACCCTCTCACTTTAAAAGCCCAGGAGTGCCTGGGTGGCTCAGCTGGTTAATTGTAGACTTCAGCTCAGGTCACTTCTGGGTCATGATCCCAGGCTCCTGGGATCGAGCCCCGCATTAGGCTCCCTGCTCAGCAGGGAAATGCTTTCTTCCTCTCCTTCTTCTACCCCTCTCTCCACTCATGTTCTCTCTGTCTCTCTCTCTTTCAAATAAATGAATCTTAAAAAAAAAAGTCCCAGACAAGATGGTTTTGCCAAATTTTCAAAAAACAAATAATTCTTGTATTTGGAACTCTGTCAAAGAATAGGAAAGAAATGGAATCTACTTGAACTCATTTTATGATGTTGTAATTCCTTGATTGCAAAGCAAGGCAAAAATTGTACAAAAAAAAAAAAATGCATAGTGTCACCTGGGACTGGGGGGGCTTAGTCCAGTTAAGCCACTGCCTTCTGCTCAGATCATGATCCCAGAGTTCCAGCTGAGCCCTGCACTGGGTTCCCTGCTCAGTGGGAAATCTGCTTCCCTCTCTGCCCCTCACTCAGCCTGTGCTCTCTCTCTCATTCTTTCTTTCTCTCAAATAAATAAATAAATATATCTTTTAAAAAATGCATAGACATATTTTACTTAGAAACACAGATACAAAATTCCTAAACAAATAGTGCAATGATATACTGATCATAAACACAGTGATACTATATTTATTTTAATGCCTCATAACCTTGATAGAAATTATTTTTAAAACTATCAATAAATTTGCTAAATTCATAGATAAAAGGAGAAAAATGTATGATCATTTAAAAAGATGAAGAAAACTTATTTTATAAGATTCAACACAGAATTCTAACCAAAACTCTTATTAGCAAGAAATAAAAACTCAAAAGGGGATACATAAGAACTTCTTTATTCTAATAAAAGAGATTTATTCCTTTATCTTTCTTAAGAATTCTAAAAAACAACATTTTAGAACCATTGCCACTCAAGTCAAAATCAAGAACAATATTACTAATACTAATTAATGCCAGCCTGTGCAATAAAACAAAAAAGATATAAAGACAAAGAAAAGGAAGAATTTTGTCATTATTTTCAGACTATGATTATTTGCATAAAAGACTATGAAACATGAACCAAAACTGCTAATTCTTAATACAAAGGCAGCAAAGTTTGCTAGATACAAAAACAAACAGAACTTAAAACATTCTTATGTCAGCAATAACATTTTAGAAAATATAATTTGAAAATAAAATTATACCATTCACTAAAGAAACAAAATTTATAACTCTCCTAAGAATAAACCTCCAAAAAATGTGTTGTCTTATATATAGAGAAATCAAATGGAATACCTTATTTTTACCTAGCCATTTTCTCTGAGCACTTGTTATTACAGAAGATGGAAAAACTTGTATCCTGAAATAAACTGAGAGAATAAAAGGAGATTAGATAGGTAGGGTAAGAGAAAGGAGAAGAAGTAAGGAGGAAGAAGGGATGGGTGGGAAGGAAGACAGGTTAGCCATCTAACCGGTATTGTCTACTGTTAAATAGATCAATAGTTCAGTTTAGCACCAGGCCTTCAAGCCCATTTGCTCTTCTATATTATTGACTCCCTGATGGAATAATTTCAGTGTCGACTTTTACAATGTTGATGTAGACACATGTGTAGTGACTATTGTCAATATATAATTATAATGCAGAATTCATCTATTTACTAATGATAATAATGAGCAAACTGATTATAACTTTGTAGATTTTTCCCCTTATATTCCTGCTATGTCTTTTACTCTGTGAGCCAGTTCTGAATCATGACAACTTAGAGAGAGGGCATAAAAAAGAAAGAAAAATGTTTCTTGGTATTCACTTTGCATTCAGTTTTTGAGAATACCATTAAAAAACATAATATAAGACCTGAATAAATACATAAACCATTTTCAAAGATAGGAAAATTCTCAACAACAATATAAATGTTAATCCCTCCCCTCAACCAATTTATAATTCAATAAAATTCAAGTAAAAATCCCCAACAGGAATTTTTGTGGATTTTGACAAATCAATTCTATATATATATAAAAGAAAAAACAATCCAAGAATAAATAACATATTTGTAAACATCAAGTTCCCAAGAGGGAAGGCTCACCAAATTATCAAATCAATCATTTGATTATCAAGTCATTTTAAAAAGAATACTGATTGAAAGCATGTGGTCATAGCACAGGAATAATAAACTAATCACTGGGGGTATGTTAACCAGTGGAGTGAAGGGGAGTGGCATCAGCAAAATGGCAACAACAAAGTTTCTAGCACTTGCCTGATCCATAAACACCAATTTGAACAACTATCCATGTATGATAATACCTTCACAAGAGCCAAGGATTCCAGATGAGGGACTACAGAACCTGTGTAAAGCAAAGAAATAAGAAAATATCCACTGAGGTGAGTAGGAAAGATAGAGTCGCATTATTCCTATCACCCCTTTTCCATGCACAAGTGGCCCAGCACAGAGGGAGACACCTTTGGGAGGAGAGACCTCAGCTCACACTGGCATATATTGGCCAACTCCTATGGCATCAGGCGCCTAATGAATTCCCATGGATCAGACTCCCCAACATATCCCAATACTGGTGGGCTCCTGTGACATAAGGCTCCAGGATAACCTTATCACCAGGCCATTACTCCTCAGTCCTAGCTGCCACACCCACTCCCATGAAGCCAGGCTCCAGGATCATCCCTATATTAGACAAACCTCCATGGGCTCAGATGCTGGGCACACCTCAGTGATTAACAACACCTGGTGGGCAGCTGTGGACACAGGATCTAAGTCTGCCTATGCTGATTCAGGGCTCAGTCCCTTCACCACACACTCAAGGACCAGGCTCAGCACAATGAATCCAGGCTTCAGGCTTGACCCACAGACCCATGTACCAGGCTGGTCTCCATATACACCAAAATAAGCCTACCTACCCAATGATCCGGGAATCAGACCTTCTTTCCCAAACACTCTAGTAGCAAACCTGCACATGGCACCGCAAGAGGGCCTATCCATAATCTCTTAATGGCCTGAACGGTAGAGTTTTGCCTGCCAAATCCAGTCAGTAAAGACTGGAAATTGTGCCTACTCCCTCAAACACATAGACACCACCACAAGGCCACAGCCATCATGAATAATCAAGAAAATATAACTCCATCAAAGGAAACTAATAAAAAAAGCCAATGACTGACCCTAAAGAAATGAAGATTTATAGATTATTTGACAAAATATTCAGAATGACTCATCACTCTTTTTTTTTTTTTTTTTTTTCTGTGTGGTTGAGTCTTTTTCATGGAACCTCTCTATTGAATTCTTTAGTTCAAGGTTTTCTTCAGCTCTAAGATTTGTTTTTTTAATGGTTTCTATTTCTTTGTTGAATTTCTCATTTTGTTTACGCATTCTTTCCCTAATTTCATTTAGTTGTCTATTTTACAGTTCTCTAAATAGTGAACTAGAAGACAAGTTATTTGAAATCATCTAGTCAGAGGAGCAAAAAAAAAAAAAAAAAAAAAAAAAAAAAGAATGAAAAAGAGTAAAAGAAAGCCCACATGAATTATGGAACACAATTAAAAGAAACAATCTTCACATTCTTGGAGTCCCAGAAAAAGAGGGGGAAAGGAATAGAAAGCTTATTTAAAGTAATAATGACAAAAAATTTCCCAGTCTGGGAAGAAATTTGGAAATCCAAATTCTTGAAGCTAGTGAATCATCTCAAAATTTCCACCCAAAACACTTTTGTACAAGCACATTAATTACACTATCTAAAAGCAAAGACTAAGAATTTTAAAAGCAGCAAGAGGAAAAAGTGCTGTACATCACTCAGCATCGTGGAAATACAAAGCAAAACCATGATGAGATGCCACGTCACACCAGTCAGAATGGCTAAAATTAACAAGTTAGGAAATGACAGATGTTGGCGAGCATGCAGAACAGGGGAACCCTCCAACCTGTTGGTGGGAATGCAAGCTGGTGAAGCCACTCTGGAAAACAACATGGAAGTTCCTCAAAAAGTTGAAAACAGAGCTACCCTATGACCCAGACCCTATTACCCTAAGAACTCTTACAGGCCAGACTCACACTATTGGGTGTTTATCCTAAAGAAACAAATGTAGTGATCCAAAGGGACAAATGCACCTGAATGTTTATAGCAGCAATGTCTACAATAGCCAAATTATGGAAAGAACTTAGATGTCAATCAACAGATGAATTGATAAAGAAGATGTGATATATATATATATTGCAGCCATCAAAAGAAATGCAATCTTTCCATTTGTAATGGCGTGGATGGAACTAGAGTGTATTATGCTGAGTGAAATAAGTCAATCAGAGAAAGACAATTATCATATGATCTCTTTGATATGAGGAATTTAAGAGGCGGGCAGGGGGTTGTGGGGGGTAGGACTGAGGGTTGCTGGGGAGTGTGGGGGTAGGGAGAGGGGGACTGGGTTATGGACATTGGGGAGGGTATGTACTATGGTTAGTGCTATGAAAGGTGTGAGTCTGATGATTCACAGACCTGTACCCCTGGGGCAAATAATATATGTTAATAAAAATTTTAAAAATTAAAAAAAATTAAAAAGCAACAAGAGAAAAAAATAGTTTCACTTATAAGGGAACCATCATAAGGCTTTAAGTTAATTTCTCAGAGAACTCTTACAGGCCAGGAGAATAGATTGATATATTCAAAGTGCTGAAAGGAAAACATTGCAAACCAGAAAGACAATCAAGCAAAGTTGTCCTTCAGGAATGGAGAAAAAAGAAAGACTTTCTCAAAGAAACAAAAACTGAGGAATTCCATTGCCACTAGACCTGACTTACAAGAAATTCTGAAAGGAATCTTTTGAAATGAAATGAAATATTGCTCACTAATAATATGAAAATATATAACATGCTGATAAAGTTAAACATATAGTCAAATTCAGAATATTCTATTACTGATATACAGTAGTGTGTTGATCACTTAAACCTAGTATAAAGGTTTAATTGACAAAAGTATTAAAAATAACTATAACTACAATAATTTGTTATGGTTATGCTATACAAGGAAGAAAATTATGACATGAAAAACATAAAAATATAGGAGAAGAAATAAAAAGATAGAGTTTTTGTACAGGATTGAAAATATTAGCTTAAAATAGACTGCTATAAAATGTTTTATGTAAGCCTCATAATAACCACAAGGCGAAAACCTACAGTATATCCACAAAAGAGAAAAAAGGGGGGGGTCAAATCATACCACTTGGGAAATCATTAATTCACAAAGAATGACAGCAAAAAAGGAATACAGGAACAAGGGGCCTAAAAACATCCAAAAATCAATAAGATAGTACTAGTAAATCCTTACTTATCAATAATTACCTTATATATAAATTGATTAAATTCTTCAATCAAAGGGCAAAATGGATTAAAAATCAAGATCTAGGTATATGCTACCAACAAAAAACTCACTTCACCTTTAAGGACATACTTAGACTTATAGTGAAGGATGACAATGACATTACCTGCATGAGGAAGTCATAAGAGGGCACAGAGATAGCTGTACTTGAATCAAACAAAAAAGATTTTAAAACAAAGATTGTAACAAGAGACAAAGTTCATTACATCACTATAAAGTGATCAATTCTTCAAAAGGATATAATAATTGTAAATGTATATGCACCCAACATTGGGGCAACTAAATATATTAAGCAAATACTAACATATAAAAGGAGAAGTAGACAACAATAGAATAAGAGGAGGGGACTTCAATACCTCACTTTCAACAATGAAAAGATCATATATAGATTGAAAATCAGTAAGGAAACACAAGATTTGAAACATACCTTAGACCAATGAATCTATAGACATATACAGAACTTTCTACCAAGAGCTAAATAAACATTCTTCTCAAGTGCACACACATATTCTCCAGAAAGGATCATATTCTAGGTCAAAACATAAGGCTTAGCAAATACAAAAGATTGAAATCATAGAAAATACCTTTTCCATCACAATGCTATGAAACTAGAAGTCAAACTAAGAGAAAAAGAACTGCATTCAATGTGTAGATTGCTTTAGGTAGCATAGACATTTTGACTATATTTATTCTTCCAATCCAGGAGCATGGAACATTTTTCCATTTCTTTGTGTCTTCCTCAATTTCTTTCATGAGTACTTTAATGCAATTCCTATCAAAGTACCATCTATCTTTTTCAAAGAAATGGAACAAATAATAGCCAAAGGAATATTGAAAAAGAAAGCCAAAGTTGGTGGCATCACAATTCCAGACCTCAAGCTCTATTACAAAGCTGTCATCATCAAAACAGCATGGTACTGGCACAAAAACAGACACATAGATCAATGGAACAGAATAGCCCAGAAATAGACCCTCAACTCTATGGTCTACTCATCTTCGACAAAGCAGGAAAGAATGTCCAATGGAAAAAAGACAGTCTCTTCAATAAATGGTGTTGGGAAAATTGGACAGCTGCATGCAGAAAAATTAAACAGACCATTTCCTTATACCACACACGAAAATAGACTAAAAATGGATGAAGGACCTCAATGTGCAAAAGGAATCCATCAAAATCCTTGAAGAGAACACAGGCAGCAACCTCTTTGACCTCAGCCACAGCAACATCTTCCTAGGAACATCGCCAAAGGCAAGGGAAGCAAGGGAAAAAATAAACTATTGGGATTTTATCAAGATCAAAAGCTTTTGCACAGCAAAGGAAACAGTTAACAAAACCAAAAGACAACAGACAGAATGGGAGAAGATATTTGCAAACGACATATCAGATAAAGGACTAGTGTTCAAAATCTATAAAGAACTTAGCAAACTCAGCACCCAAAGAACAAATAATCCAATCAAGAAATGGGCAGAGGACAGGAACAGACATTTCTGCAAAGAAGACATCCAGATGGCCAACAGACACATGAAAAATTGCTCTATATCACTCGGCATCAGGGAAATACAAATCAAACCACAATGCGATATCACCTCACACCAGTCAGAATGGCTAAAATCAACAAGTCAGGAAATGACAGATGCTGGCGAGGATGCGGAGAAAGGGGAACCCTCCTACACTGTTGGTGGGAATGCAAGCTGGTGCAGCCACTCTGGAAAACAGCATGGAGGTTCCTCAAAATGTTGAAAATAGAACTGCCCTATGACCCAGCAATTGCACTACTGGGTATTTATCCTAAAGATACAAACATAGTGATCCAAAGGGGCACGTGCACCCGAATGTTTATAGCGGCAATGTCCACAATAGCCAAACTATGGAAAGAATCTAGATGTCCATCAGCAGATGAATGGATCAAGAAGATGTGGTATATATACACAATGGAATACTATGCAGCCATCAAAAGAAATGAAATCTTGCCATTTGCGACAACATGGATGGAACTAGAGCATATCATGCTTAGTGAAATAAGTCAAGCGGAGAAAGACAACTATCATATGATCTCCCTGATATGAGGAAGTGGTGATGCAACATGGGCGCTTAAGTGGGTAGGAGAAGAATAAATGAAACAAGATGGGATTGGGAGGGATATGAACCATAAGTGACTCTTAATCTCACAAAACAAACTGAGGGTTGCTGGGGGGAGGGAGGGTTGGGAGAAGCGGGGTGGGGTTATGGACATTGGGGGGGGTGTGCTTTGGTGAGTGCTGTGGGGTGTGTGGACCTGGTGATTCACAGACCTGTACCCCTGGGGATAAAAATATATGTTTATAAAAAATAAAAAATTAAAAAAAAACAATGCTGGGGAAAAAATAGTCACATGCAAAAGAATGAAATTAGACCCCTATCTTACTCCACTCACAATAATAAACTCAAAATGGATAAGACTGAAAACTGTAAAATTCTTAGGAAAAGATAAAGGGAACAACTCCTTAACATCAGACAAAATAATAAGATGGAACTACACCAAACTAAAAGGCTACTGTATAGAAAAAGAAATGAACTGCAAAATGAAAAGGCAATCTATGGAATTAGAAAAAAAAATCTGCAAATGCCCTACCTGAGAAGGAGTCATTATATACATATATCCTATATGTTATATACATGGAACTCATCAACTCAATAGCAAAATATCTGATTTAAAAATGAGCAGCAGGGGCACCTGGGTGGCTCAGTGGGTTAAGCCTCTGCCTTCAGCTCAGGTCATGATCCCAGGGTCCTGGGATGGAGCCCCACATCGGGCTCTCTGCTCAGTAGGGAGCCTGCTTCCTCCTCTCTTCCTGTCCCCCGCTCTGCCTATTTCTGATCTCTCTATCAAATAAATAAAATCTTTTTAAAAAAATGAGCAGCAGAAGTTGGGAAAAAATCAGTGTGACAGAATCAAGAATCCAGAGACAGACCCTTATATAGGAGAATAGATTTAGGACTCAGATAAGGAGGCTTTCTTTTAAAATACTGAGAAAACAGGTAACATAAATGTTAATTAATAAAAATTCAAAACATTTATTGACTAAACACACTACAAATAATGTTAAAAGATAAAAGGGAGTCAGACTGAGAGAAAATATTTGCAGTGTGCATAACTATCAATGTTATCAGCATTAAGAATATAAATAAAATCTCACTATCAGTAAGAAAAATAAGTGTTAAAATGAGATACTTCTTTTTTCCACATATATTGGTAAAAATTTTAAAGCTTGACAAGATCAAATATTTATTAAGACCTGGGTAATACAGTTGGTTGAGCATCAGACTCTGGTTTTCCACTCAGGTCATCATCTCAGGATTTTGAGATCGAGCCCCAGGTCAGGTTCTGTGCTCAGTGTAGAGTCTGTTCAAGACTCTTTCTCCCTCTGTCCACCCCATCCCCCTAACACCGCACACCCTCCCTCTCTAATAAAATCTTGAATTTACTTCTGGGTATAAACACAAGAGTAAACTCTTACATTTGTACATAAAATGTCATGAACAAAGATGTTTATTGTGACATTCAAAAATCAGAAATAAATTAACATATGTAAGCTCATAAAATAGAATAATATACAGTAGTTTAAAATGAACTAACTCTAGTGTCTGTATATGCAATTGAGAAAAGAGCTCCCGTCATAGAGTTGAATGGAAACAAACCAGATGAAAAATGGTATTTCCTGATACAAACTAATAATAAAAGATGACACAGGGGCACCTGGGTGGCTCAGTGGGTTAAGCCGCTGCCTTCGGCTCAGGTCATGATCTCAGGGTCCTGGGACTGAGTCCCACATCGGGCTCTCTGCTCAGCAGGGACCCTGCTTCCCTCTCCCTTTCTCTCTGCCTGCCTCTCTGCCTACTTGTGATCTCGGTCAAATAAATAAATAAAAGATTTTTTAAAAAATGACACATAATAATAGAGAATATTTCAGAGAATTGAATAACAATTTATGTATCAATATTTTAAAAAAAACACATGCAAGTTAAAGCAAAAAATACTGAAAACTATCCTATTGCTTAATGATCCATATATGTATGAAAGTACTTTTTAAAATTGGTGGATACACAATTAATGCTAAATTAAGGGAAGAAAATGAACCTGGGATTGGTGATTCAAAGGGTAATCTTGGACATCCCTATATTATCTTTTTTCTTAGAAGAAAAATTGGGAACAACTATGACAAACATCACAAGTAGTATAATGTTTTGATTTCTGAAATATTATTTTTTACAGTATCTCAAAGTGAAAAGAAAGCAAATAAAATAATAATACTGTGAAACTCTAAGGAGGCAGGTCATCGTGACATTTGCTGTGGATCACCAGTGTGTCCACCCACAAAAGATTCAGCCTCTCTTGCAATGCATCCTGCTCCTTCAAGCTCTGAGAATCTCTAAGGGGGTGATGACACATTTTCGCCCACTAGTCTACCAGAACAAACCTCTGGTTCCTCTTATTTTATTCACTGTCCATGAGGCTATTTGAAGGAACCCCACTTACTTCCATGAGTGATGCCCTTGTTTGTCAAGGTGCAGTTTCTGAAAAAAAAATCACTGATCTTCAAAATTACTTGGGGTGCTGGATTCCATAAAAAATGAAATTTTTATACTCTGCACTGATACTTATAACCTAAGCCCCAAAACAGCACATCTGGAGTTCAGTATCATAACAATACTTCAGTGAAATTGTTGCTTAGTCAACTGTGAACAAGAATACACATACGCGGTCAAGATGGCGGAGAAGTAGCAAGCTGAGACTGCTTCAGCTAGCCGGAGATCAGCTAGATAGCTTATCTAAAGATTGCAAACACCTGAAAATCCATCGGCAGATCGAAGAGAAGAAGAACAGCAATTCTGGAAACAGAAAAACAACCACTTTCTGAAAGGTAGGACCGGCGGAGAAGTGAATCCAAAGCAACGGGAAGATAGACCCCGGGGGGAGGGGCCGGCTCCCGGCAAGCGGCGGAGCAACCGCGCACAAAATCAGGACTTTTAAAAGTCTGTTCCGCTGAGGGACATCGCTCCAGAGGCTAAACCGGGGCGAAGCCCACGCGGGGTCAGCGTGGCCTCAGGTCCCGCAGGGTCACAGAAGGATCGGGGGTGTCTGAGTGTCGCAGAGCTTGCGGGTATTGGAACAGGAAAGCCGGCTACAGAGACAGAGCTGACAGTAGGCTCGCAGCTCCGTGTTACCTTGAACCGGTCGCAGGCTCGGTGAGCTCGGAGCGCGGCCAGGGTCAGGCAGACGGGAGTAACTGGGCGCTGTTCTCTGAGGGCGCACTGAGGAGTGGGGCCCTGGGCTCTCGGCTCCTCCGGGCCGGAGACCAGGAGGCCGCCATTTGTATTCCCGTCCTCTGGAACTCTACGGAAAGCGCTCAGGGAACAAAAGCTCCTGAAAGCAAACCCGAGCGGATTACTCACCCCGGCCCCGGGTAAGGGCGGTGTAATTCCGCCTGGGGCAAAGACACTTGAGAATCACTACAACAGGCCCCTCCCCCAGAAGATCAACAAGAAATCCAGCCGAGACCAAGTTCACCTACCAAGGAGTGCGGTTTCAATACCAAGGAGAGCAGCAGAATTCCAGAGGAGGAGAAAGACAAGCACGGAACTCATGGCTTTTTTCCTGTGATTTTTTTTTAGTCTTGCAGTTAATTTAATTTTTTATTTTTCATTTTTTTTTTTTCTCGCCTTCGGGTAAAATTTTTTTTTTTTAACTGTTACCTTTTTCTTTTTTAACGATTTTTTACTAGTTTATCTAATATATATATATATATTTTTACATTTTTTTTTAGGTGTTTTCTTTTTTTAAAAATTCTTTTCTTTTTCTTTTCTTTTTTTTTTTTTTTTTTTTTTTTTTTTTTTTTTTGTTTTTTTTTTTTTTTTCTTTCTTCCTTTTTGAACCTCTTTATATCCCCTTTCTCCCCACTCACGATTTTGGATCTCTTCTAATTTGGTTAAAGCATATTTTCCTGGGGTTGTTGCCACCCTTTTAGTATTTTACTTGCCCCTTCATTTACTCTTATCTGGACAAAATGACAAGACGTAAAAATTCAACACAAAAAAAAGAACAAGAGGCAGTACCGAAGGCTAGGGACCTAATCAATACAGACATCGGTAATATGTCAGATCTAGAGTTCAGAATGACAATTTCTCAAGGTTCTAGCCGGGCTCGAAAAAGGCATGGAAGATATTAGAGAAACCCTCTCGAGAGATATAAAAGCCATTTCTGGAGAAATAAAAGAACTAAAATCTAACCAAGGTGAAATCCAAAAAGCTATTAATGAGGTGCAATCAAAAATGGAGGCTCTAACTGCTAGGATAAATGAGGCAGAAGAAAGAATTAGTGATATAGAAGACCAAATGACAGAGAATAAAGAAGCTGAGCAAAAGAGGGACAAACAGCTACTGGACCACGAGGGGAGAATTCGAGAGATAAGTGACACCATAAGACGAAACAACATTAGAATAATTGGGATTCCAAAAGAAGAAGAAAGAGAGAGGGGAGCAGAAGGTATACTGGAGAGAATTATTGGGGAGAATTTCCCCAATATGGCAAAGGGAACGAGCATCAAAATTCAGGAGGTTCAGAGAATGCCCCTCAAAATCAATAAGAATAGGCCCACACCCCGTCACCTAATAGTAAAATTTACAAGTCTCAATGACAAAGAGAAAATCCTGAAAGCAGCCCGGGAAAAGAAGTCTGTAACATACAATGGCAAAAATATTAGATTGGCAGCGGACTTATCCACAGAGACCTGGCAGGCCAGAAAGAGCTGGCATGATATTTTCAGAGCACTAAACGAGAAAAACATGCAGCCAAGAATACTATATCCAGCTAGGCTATCATTGAAAATAGAAGGAGAGATTAAAAGCTTCCAGGACAAACAACAACTGAAAGAATTTGCAAATACCAAACCAGCTCTACAGGAAATATTGAAAGGGGTCCTCTAAGCAAAGAGAGAGCCTACAAGTGGTAGATCAGAAAGGAACAGAGACCATATACGGTAACAGTCACCTTACAGGCAATACAATGGCACTAAATTCATATCTCTCAATAGTTACCCTGAATGTGAATGGGCTAAATGCCCCTGTCAAAAGACACAGGGTATCAGAATGGATAAAAAAACAAAACCCATCTATATGTTGCCTCCAAGAAACACATTTTAAGCCCGAAGACACCTCCAGATTTAAAGTGAGGGGGTGGAAAAGAATTTACCATGCTAATGGACATCAGAAGAAAGCAGGAGTGGCAATCCTTATATCAGATCAATTAGATTTTAAGCCAAAGACTATAATAAGGGATGAGGAAGGACACTATATCATACTCAAAGGGTCTGTCCAACAAGAAGATTTAACAATTTTAAATATCTATGCCCCCAATGTGGGAGCAGCCAACTATATAAACCAATTAATAACAAAATCAAAGAAACTCATCAACAATAATACAATAATAGTAGGGGACTTTAACACTCCCCTCACTGAAATGGACAGGTCATCCAAGCAAAAGATCAGCAAGGAAATAAAGGCCTTAAATGACACACTGGACCAGATGGACATCACAGATATATTCAGAATATTTCATCCCAAAGCAACAGAATACACATTCTTCTCTAGTGCACATGGAACATTCTCCAGAATAGATCACATCCTCGGTCCTAAATCAGGACTCAACCGGTATCAAAAGATTGGGATCATTCCCTGCATATTTTCAGACCACAATGCTCTAAAGCTAGAACTCAACCACAAAAGGAAGTTTGGGAAGAACCCAAATACATGGAGACTAAACAGTATCCTTCTAAAGAATGAATGGGTCAAACGGGAAATTAAAGAAGAATTGAAAAAAATCATGGAAACAAATGATAATGAAAATACAACGGTTCAAAATCTGTGGGACACAACAAAGGCAGTCCTGAGAGGAAAATATATAGCGGTACAAGCCTTTCTCAAGAAACAAGAAAGGTCTCAGGTACACAACCTAACCCTACACCTAAAGGATCTTGAGAAAGAACAAGAAAGAAACCCTAAGCCCAGCAGGAGAAGAGAAATCATAAAGATCAGAGCAGATCAATGAAATAGAAACCAAAAAAACAATAGAACAAATCAACGAAACTAGGAGCTGGTTCTTTGAAAGAATTAATAAAATTGATAAACCCCTGGCCCGACTTATCAAAAAGAAAAGAGAAAGGACCCAAATAAATAAAATCATGAATGAAAGAGGAGAGATCACAACTAACACCAAAGAAATACAAACTATTATAAGAACATACTATGAGCAACTCTACGGCAATAAATTTGACAATCTGGAAGAAATGGATGCATTCCTAGAAACATATAAACTACCACAACTGAACCAGGAAGAAATAGAAAGCCTGAACAGACCCATAACCAGTAAGGAGATTGAAACAGTCATTAAAAATCTCCAAACAAACAAAAGCCCAGGGCCAGATGGCTTCCCGGGGGAATTCTACCAAACATTTAAAGAAGAACTAATTCCTATTCTCCTGAAACTGTTCCAAAAAATAGAAATGGAAGGAAAAACTTCCAAACTCATTTTATGAGGCCAGCATCACCTTGATCCCAAAACCAGACAAGGATCCCACCAAAAAAGAGAGCTATAGACCGATATCCTTGATGAACACAGATGCGAAAATACTCAACAAAATACTAGCCAATAGGATTCAACAGTACATTAAAAAGATTATTCACCACGACCAAGTGGGATTTATTCCAGGGCTGCAAGGTTGGTTCAACATCCGCAAATCAGTCAATGTGATACAACACATCAATAAAAGAAAGAACAAGAACCATATGATACTCTCAATAGATGCTGAAAAAAGCATTTGACAAAGTACAACATCCCTTCCTGATCAAAAACTCTTCAAAGTGTAGGGATAGAGGGCACATACCTCAATATCATCAAAGCCATCTATGAAAAACCCACCGCAAATATCATTCTCAATGGAGAAAAACTGAAAGCTTTTCCGCTAAGGTCAGGAACACGGCAGGGATGTCCATTATCACCACTGCTATTCAACATCGTACTAGAGGTCCTAGCCTCAGCAATCAGACAACAAAAGGAAATTAAAGGCATCCAAATCGGCAAAGAAGAAGTCAAATTATCACTCTTCGCAGATGATATGATACTATATGTGGAAAACCCAAAAGACTCCACTCCAAAACTGCTAGAACTTATACAGGAATTCAGTAAAGTGTCAGGATATAAAATCAATGCACAGAAATCAGTTGCATTTCTCTACACCAACAGCAAGACAGAAGAAAGAGATATTAAGGAGTCAATCCCATTTACAATTGCATCCAAAATCATAAGATACCTAGGAATAAACCTAACCAAAGAGACACAGAATCTATACTCAGAAAACTATAAAGTACTCATGAAAGAAATTGAGGAAGACACAAAGAAATGGAAAAATGTTCCATGCTCCTGGATTGGAAGAATAAATATTGTGAAAATGTCTATGCTACCTAAAGCAATCTACACATTTAATGCAATTCCTATCAAAGTACCATCCATCTTTTTCAAAGAAATGGAACAAATAATTCTAAAATTTATATGGAACCAGAAAAGACTTCGAATAGCCAAAGGGATATTGAAAAAGAAAGCCAACGTTGGTGGCATCACAATTCCGGACTTCAAGCTCTATTACAAAGCTGTCATCATCAAGACAGCATGGTACTGGCACAAAAACAGACACATAGATCAATGGAACAGAATAGAGAGCCCAGAAATAGACCCTCAAATCTATGGTCAACTAATCTTCGACAAAGCAGGAAAGAATGTCCAATGGAAAAAAAAAGACAGCCTTTTCAATAAATGGTGCTGGGAAAATTGGACAGCCACATGCAGAAAAATGAAATTGGACCATTTCCTTTACCACCACACACAAAAATAGACTCAAAATGGGATGAAGGACCTCAATGTACGAAAGGAATCCATCAAAATCCTTGAGGAGAACACGGGCAGCAACCTCTTCGACCTCTGCCGCAGCAACATCTTCCTAGGAACAACGCAAAAGGCAAGGGAAGCAAGGGGAAAAAAATGAACTACTGGGATTTCATCAAGATCAAAAGCTTTTGCACAGCAAAGGAAACAGTTAACAAAATCAAAAGACAACTGACAGAATGGGAGAAGATATTTGCAAACGACATATCAGATAAAGGACTAGTGTCCAGAATCTATAAAGAACTTAGCAAACTCAACACCCAAAGAACAAATAATCCAATCAAGAAATGGGCAGAAGACATGAACAGACATTTCTGCAAAGAAGACATCCAGATGGCGAACAGACACATGAAAAAGTGCTCCATATCACTCGGCATCAGGGAAATACAAATCAAAACCACAATGAGATATCACCTCATACCAGTCAGAATGGCTAAAATCAACAAGTCAGGAAATGACAGATGCTGGCGAGGATGCGGAGAAAGGGGAACCCTCCTACACTGTTGGTGGGAATGCAAGCTGGTGCAGCCACTCTGGAAAACAGCATGGAGGTTCCTCAAAATGTTGAAAATAGAACCGCCCTATGACCCAGCAATTGCACTATTGGGTATTTACCCTAAAGATACAAATGTAGTGATCCAAAGGGACACATGCACCCGAATGTTTATAGCAGCAATGTCCACAATAGCCAAACTATGGAAAGAACCTAGATGTCCATCAACAGATGAATGGATCAAGAAGATGTGGTATATATACACAATGGAATACTATGCAGCCATCAAAAGAAATGAAATCTTGCCATTTGCAACAACATGGATGGAACTAAGCGTATCATGCTTAGCGAAATAAGTCAAGCAGAGAAAGACAACTATCATATGATCTCCCTGATATGAGGAAGTGGTGATGCAACATGGAGGCTTAAGTGGGTAGAAGAAGAATAAATGAAACAAGATGGGATTGGGAGGGAGACAAACCATAAGTGACTCTTAATCTCACAAAACAAACTGAGGGTTGCCGGGGGGAGGGGGTTTGGGAGAAGGGGAGGGATTATGGACATTGGGGAGGGTATGTGATTTGGTGAGTGCTGTGAAGTGTGTAAACCTGGTGATTCACAGACCTGTATCCCTGGGGATAAAAATATATGTTTATAAAAAATAAAAAATTAAAAAAAAAAAAAAGAATACACATACGCACACATATTCTTCCACAGTCAAGGAACAGTTTTCACCATTAATGCAACCCAAATTCATACTTAGAAAACAATAATTTTCTTCTTTGTGTGTTTTCTCATTCTTACATGTAGTTTGATTTCTCAGAGTCATAGTGTATCAGATACTTCCTTTTAAATCTTACTTTGTCATCTCATCTCTGCTTTGCTTTGTCACACCTGGCTCTTTCTAGTGATTCTCTAGAACCAAAAAAGCTGCCCCAAGTGTACTAAGCTGCCCCAAAAGTATATTACTTATTTCACTTCTTCCTAGATTATTTTAAAAAACCACTCCTTATAACTTTGAAATCATTTTTCCTAGACGATCAAGTTTTCAAAATCTTATAGCTAAAAGTTATCCAGGACTTAGGCACAGAATGTCATATGTTCACCACTCTCCCTGCAATCTCTTTTGCTCCCCCTCATGCATCTTGTAGCAGAGATCTCTGCATGCCTTCATATACCCCATACCTGTTTCACCTATAAGGCTCAAAATCTTCTTAATGGGTGCTTGAAGAGAACAGAGGGAAAGGAGGAACATTCTGATGCTGGCTACATACAGTAGGGTGATTTTTTCCTTGATTCGGGTGAAACATTTGTTAAATGACTGCTCTTGCAGAGGCCATGCTAAGTGTGGGATTTGATGAAGAGAAAATAAAGCCACTCTCACTGAAGGGAGTATAAGTAAAGAATCTTGGTGAGGACTACAAAGATTAAGATTATCAGTTGAGGGGCGCTTGGGTGGCTCAGTGAGTTAAAGCCTCTGCCTTCGGCTCTGGTCATGTACCCAGGGTCCTGGGATAGAGTCCCATGTCAGGCTCTCTGCTCATTGGGGAGCCTGCGTCGTCCTCTCGCTGCCTGCCTTTCTGCCTGCTTGTGATCTCTGTCTGTCAAATAAATAAAATCTTAAAAAAAAAAAAAGATTATTGGTGCAGATTGGAAAAGTAAATTTTGACAAAGGAGGACCAAGAAATTAGCTCAACTAAAATAGGTTGGAATATGACACATTTCCCGACTTCACACAGTCAGGGATCTAGAAAGGAAAAGGAAAAGAGAGTTCCATCACTAGCTCTGGATTCTTCCTTCCAGAACATTCCCATGGCAAAGTGGTCCCTGCTTAATCATCCTTTTCATTACTGTTCAGTGTGTGATGCTCATACTGGAATGACATCAGTGAAAATGTGTTTCTTTCTTTTTTTTTTTTTTCTAAGATTTTAATTATTTGAAAGAGAGAGAGAGCATGAAAGGGGCGAGAGGCAGAGGGACAAGCCGGCTCCCTGATGAGCAGAGGGCCTGATGTGGGACTTGATCCTGGGACTCCAGGATCATGACCTGAGCTGAAGGCAGTTGCTTAGCCAACTGAGCCACCCAGGTGCCCAGTGAAAATCTGTTTCTGTTTCATCAGACAACCACACTAATTTGTTTGTTTGTCTTTTTTATTAAAGCAAGACCTGAGAAACCTAAGAGTAAGTTCCATGTTTCTCTCAATTCTCTCAATTATATTGTTAACATTGGTTTTTTATGGAATCTAGAAGCCATTTTGGGCTCTGTTTTAGTATGAATGCACCAAGACTTAAGATTTATATTTCTGACTCTGTAGTTTATTAATATTTTCAGCATTTCTCACCTTCTAACTTCTTGTTTCTCTATTCCTATTTCCATTAGTTTGTTCCATTTTCAACTATCAAGGTCCATTTAGAGGCTATAATTGAAACTAATAGGTACTTAATGTGGTACTATAATAATAAATAATATTTATTCAGTTTTTATTTAATTTTAATTTTAATTTTTATATAATTTTTATTTTTTATTAATATTTATTCAATGTACAAGGCACTGTACTCAGCACTTTATATATGCATATACATTATATCAGATAGGGATTGTTATTCCTATTACAAAGAGAATAAAAGAGTGAGACTAGGTAACTTGCCCATGATGCCACAATATAAGCAGCAGAAATTGGGATTCAAATCCAGGCTCTAAAGGTCCAGCAGTGCCTCCATCCCAGTCAAATGGTGAGAAATACAGTCACCCAACCCTACAATATGTATGTTTATAGGGAAAAGAGAAAACTTTCTAAAATTAACATAAGGAACAGCAATTAGCAAAACAAGAATCATAGCAATCCTCATGATAAACCAATAAAATCATTCCAAAGAAGTGAAGGGAAGAGAGGAATAGTAAAGAAGAAAAACAAAGTGTCAGTAACATAAAAATCTTACTAGTTGATGAAGAGTTTGAATTAGCAGAGAGAAACCAGAAATAGCATCTCCCATCTCTTAACCTTTCTTTCCAAAAAGGGATCCAAATTAAAAGGGACATTAGCAAAACAATGTGAAGATATTTATTCTCAAATCATATTGAACTGATTCTAAGTGCATCATCTGGTGGTCTCTCTTATTTCAAAACTTCTAGAATTAATTTTGAGAAGTAACTCTGCTGTTCATCCAGAAATCTTTCACTCACTCACTCATTTGATTTCTTTTTTGCAGCAAGACAAGAAGAGCCAAGTAAGTTCTATATCTATTCATCAATTCTGGCGTTGGTTCCAACATTAGTTATATCCTTTTCTGAACATGAAAAACCTTAACATTCAAAATTTTTCAAGTTTGTATCTCTTGTTTTTATATTAAATAACTTCCTCTATAGTAACTGAGAAATTATTTTAGAAAGTAGAAAAAACCCACGGAGGGCAAATCAAATCCTGAGCTGGCTAAAGCTGACCTGGAATTAGAAATAATGCTTCTGAGCATTTGTTGTAAATTGTCACCTATGGAAAAAATACTAGTTGTAACTACTAGGGTTTATAAATGGTTTTTTGGTAGAAAATTTTTAAATGTAGGAGATGTCAGAAATAAAATTCAATTGGCAGAGTTAAATTAATTGAGATCTTAATTAATTAATTAATTAATTAATTAATTATTGAGGGCCTACTCTGTGCCAAACACTGAGGATACAGCAGGGACCAAAACTGAAGAAAATAACTGCCCTCTGGGAATTTACATATGAATTTAAACATTCCTGACACCCTTCTTCAGAGAAACTGGGGAGAATGCAAAGAAAAAGTAGTTCATTTCTCCCACTTCTTCTAAAAATGGAGCTCTTCCGTCTGACATACATGCTTTAGTTGTCATTGAGAAGATATTTATCTTCAGTCATTGAACAGTATCAATGGCAGCCATGTTTTCTGTATCCACTTTAAGACACTTGCAATTCTAAGAAACTCCCTTTTTGTTTCTGTTATGCACTCACTGTGGGTTTTTTCCCCCTAAATGCAGCTGTTCCCATTTCAAAAGAAAGATAAACATTATATTTCCCATACCCTCTACTCAGAATCCTACTAGAATATCTATGATTTTATATAAAACAGAGACCATAAAAATTGGTGGAAAAATAAACATGATTGATTTTTTTTTTTCTCAGAGTAAGTTAAAATGTCCCACTTAAAACAAGACTTTATCTACTTAAAAAGACTCATGATAAGGACATAAAAGAGATCATATACTATAGCCTGAGGAAAGAAGCAGGAAAAATCAGATTTATCCTCATTTTTAACTGGGCCGGTGCCATTCCTATGCACTGATCTTTGCTTACACATTGACCAACTTCTTCCCTCTTGGATTACTGAATAATATCTGGAAAATGAAACTGAGAAACAGAAATAATTAAGAGTGAGATGAAAACTTCTTTGGATTGCCTCTACTGACTTTTCAACAACAAAATACATTTTCAACTAAATATAAGGCAGAAATCACAGATAAAAGTAGGGAAAACTCATGAAAGAGTAAGCAATGAGGGAAAGGAGTAGAATGAAAATGGAAGCAAAATTTATGGGGAAATGAGACTTTTCCAGCTCTGTGGTATTTCAATTTTCTGAAAGAAACTGGATGATAAGAGAAAAATAACACTCCTTTGCCACTTTTTCAAAATTACTATGTTACTACTGAAAAAGAGAGATTAAAGTTCTGGAGTTTACTTTCCCTTTTCATTTTGGAAATTTTGTTTGGGAACAGTCTCAGTAAGATTATTATCAATGTCTGGGCACCTGGGTGGCTCAGTGGGTTAAAGCCTCTGCCTTCAGCTCAGGTCATGATCCCAGGGTTCTGGGATTGAGCCCCACTGGGCTCTCTGCTCAGTGGGGAGCCTGCTTCCCCCTCTCTCTGTCTCTGCCTGCCTCTCTTCCCACTTGTGATCTGTCTGTCAAATAAATAAATTTAAAAAAAAGATTATTATCAATGTCAATTTCATTATCAGTGTCAACCTATACTAATAATTTGTATTTGTATTTTAGCACATGGAGCAGTACCTATCAGTAAGTTCCTTTTGTTTTCATAAATCTGGTACAAGCTGGGATCCCAAAATAAGGAGAATATTTTTTCTAACTTTGACCAATTCCATTCAATGCTTGTATTTATAAATATTTCCTCTCCCCCTTGGTAACTAGCTGGGCAATTAATTAATCAATAGAAAGAATAAACATTTGACTAAGAGACTAAGTATAAAAGAAATATTTTGTTTTCTAAAAACAATTTCAAATATCTTTTAATAACAAATAAAAATTGCCACATAGCCAAAAGGAAAGATATATAATGGGATATCACAAATGTAGAGATACCAACAGAGGATAAAGGAAAAATCAGGAAGATATCTAAGGTGTAAGGAAAGGAAAGAGAATAACCACAATTAGCATTCAAATTTGCTATTGTTTAAAGTTCTCTGCAAAATTTAAATCCTCTATACTAGATGAGAAAGAAAAAGAATGGCAGAAGCATATGTCCCAGCCTGCTCTATCTTTCCACCAAATTGAAATATACGAAAGCCAGTTAAGTCAGACTGAAACTATTCTTGTACCACAAAAGAAATACTAATCCCTCTTATTTTACTGTGGATGTTTTTATTGGGGGAGGTTTGGTGTCTCTCAAAGGTCTCTTTGCTAATACCTTGGAAAAAGAAAAGACAAAAACTATATTTTTGGTCCAAAACTCTGGTTAATGTATTTTTATTCATGTTATTCTGCCAGTTACTCCAGTACCTCTTGGTAAGTTATTATTCATCTATTTCTCTTTTCTTTATTCATCTATTTCTTAATTCCAGTGTCCTTTAGAAAAATTTCCCTGAAGCAAAGTGTTTCACATTCATGTTTTCAAGCCCCTTTACCTCCCCATTATCTAGTATCTCTTTAAGTTACAAATGAATTTTGAAACTATATATGCCCTAGGTAAATAGATAAATAAATGATAGAAAATTAAGACCCTGAGGTAGTACTTTTCACCTAATAAAAAGAAAAATTTAAATATGAAAAGCAATGTCAGCAATGCTTTTGTAAAAAATATATATTTATACATCATTGATCCCTTTTAAACTTATGTGAACCTTTTAGAAAGCAAACTTACATTACATTGCAAGATACAATGAAATGCAGTATCTCTTAAACTCATATTTCCATTTCAAGAGATATGCTCTAAGGAATAATTCTAAATATGAAATAAAACCATATACATGATATTAAATTATTAAAAACAAAAATGCTAAGGTAATATATTGCAATGGTTAATAAAGTAATCAGATAGACCTAGGTTCAGATCTCAACCAGAACACTTAACCAGATATGTGGCTCTGGGTAAAGCATTTAATTTCTCTAAAACTTTAATCTGTGTAACCTCTAGGGCCTTTAAATTTTATGTTTTCATTGTCCCTATTCCATATTACTGGAACAACTGATTTATTTATGTATAAATCAGTGGAAACCCTAAACCACGACTGTTTAAAAAAAAGAAAAAGATAATTAGGGAAAACAAGTTTAAATATTTTGCCAAAAAACCAAGCTACAAGGGAAATCTAAAGATGAAGGGCAAGAAAGAGCAGAGAAACCAGGACTCAGCCACAAGAGTAAGGATATGAAAATTGTGAAAATTCAAATGTGGCAACACCTGATTCTTTCCTCTTACTAGGGCTTCAAAGGTTCCACTTTAGCATACTTTTCAGTGGATGATTTCCAAGAGAGACACTTTCAAAAATTACCCATGAATGTGGAATTTTTTCTCCAAATTTCCTAAGAATTGTATATATTTTCCTATCTTTATCAATACCACCTAAAATAGACTAAATTTTTCATGCTCTAGTTAGTAAAGGATGATGACTTTGACAACTCAATTACTCGAAAGACCATAGTAGTTACTCTTCCAAAGTAATCTTTCCAGAGAGGATCTATTTGTCTGTTTTGGGTTTTGTTTGTTTGTTTGTTTGGTTGGTGGTTGTTGTTTGATTAAAGTATAGTGGACACACATGATTTCTACAGGTATTTCAGGCATACAACAAAATGACTGGACAACTCTGTACACTATGCTATGCTCACCACAAGTGCAACTACCGTTTGTCACCATACAATATCATTGACTATATTCCCAATGCTTATATATTTTTGGCTTTGATACAGGATTCTGAAGTACCTCTAGGAGTTTAGTCCTTTCTTTGGTGGTCATAAAGAGTTTCAAAGTTGACATAAGCTAGTGCAATCACTAAGTGTTGTGAGAGAGCTGGGTATTTGTACCAGATTATAGAACCTTTGTCTGTTCTTACCATAATTAAGAGCACTAGAATTAAGACAAATTCTGTTCAAGACCCTAGGTGGAGGTATGACTTTGACTTGGATGAAATTTTCTATATAAACTCAACAGCTGCCTGTCTTTCAGCAGCTCTCCATATTCCCTCTACCTCATATAAGACAGCCACTTCCATCAAATGACTATATTTCAACTCTTTTCTAAATGAATAATGAGCAAAGAATGAAACTGTATTTTATTGTAATAGTCTTTACAGTCACTATTAGCTCAAAACTCATAAACAATGCTTATCAACAATGACCATAAGAAATTAATATTTGATACTCACTAGAAACTAATATCCAGACATTAATGATACATTAATGATTCTTAATAACATAACTAACAGTAATTGTTTGGCATGTACTCTGTTGCCTGAAATTTATATAAAGTTGGGGGTATACTGATGCCTCAAGCTTTGTCCTCTGTCTTTTCCCAAGGTTACTGGAGAAAACAATGGAGGAATTGATATATCATATTTATTTGCAGTTGCCTTCTTAGAAGGGAAGATAGTTTCAGGAATTCTTTTCTACTTCTGCTATAAAGAATATGATTAGTAATTGAGTTTTGGTGAAGTTAAATTCTGTGTTAGGTTGATTAGAGTTTTGTTTTGTTTTTTGTTCCCCCCACCCCCTCCAAAACCCTCAACACCATTGTTTGGCAATTCTAGCATCCTTTGGACTCCCACAGGGTTGAGGTTTCATGCTCTCATGGGCTATAATCACTTCTGTTAATGCAAACTTATGTGGCATATTTTCCCATCTTGCCCTCAGATTTTTCTGCATGTCCTAAAATTAATGATTTTAAGTGAAAACTCTATTGATGCAAAGGAAAAAAAAGGACAGGCATAATATAAACTATTCAATTAAAAAAATTCCCTAAAGTAATGAAGAATTTAGCTCAGATTTAAAAAAAAAAACCCTAAAATAATAATCTTATGAA
This sequence comes from Mustela putorius furo, assembly GCF_011764305.1. Classification (NCBI taxonomy): domain Eukaryota; kingdom Metazoa; phylum Chordata; class Mammalia; order Carnivora; family Mustelidae; genus Mustela; species Mustela putorius. The sequence continues at coordinate 184,859 of NW_025421483.1, forward strand.
AAGTAAAGAATAGACCAAAAACATTATGAGGTAAGAGACTAAAATGGGAAGAAAAGCAAAATAAGTGAAATCTAAATAATCATTGCTGGCTCCTAAGGAATTTTAAATTATCATAAAAACTGATAAGAAAAGAAAGAGGGGCTAACCTCAACTCCATTTTGTTTACTCTAAAGTTAACTATCATGAAAGATTTAGGACTAATGAAGAGGATCAGGAGATTGAAACTCTTGGGATTTCTCATTTGTTATTATAACTGATTTTCACTATACCCTATTCTCCACCCTTGAAAGATGTGCAAGAACCATTATCTTACATGGTTTACAGGTCTTATTTGTGCTACTACTTAGGTCAGATTTAAAATTCTGATTAAACCCCAGAGATTATCAGAAAGAAAAAGAAACACATAGAGAAATATTATCATGACAAAAGTGTTTACGTTGATAGTTATAAACTTTCTGTACTGCAAAAAGGAACATGATGAGAGCTGACATGGTGACAGTTTTGAAAGTGAGATAGAATGCTGAAAGAGAAGTAAATGAAGAAGGAACTAAGTTACTAACCTTTAACTGATAGCCAGTTTCCTGTAAGATTGTGACCCTTGGACAATTAAGAATGTTTAAAAAAAGTTATTGCATTAGAAAAAGTAACTTTACTCATATAACTCATCAAAATGGCCTTAGGTTATTAAAGAACAGTTAATACTGAATTAATAAGGTAAAACATATTCATATAAGATTTCATGTTTCCCAAAAGTCCCTTTTCCAATGTTCCAAGTAGATTTTCAATAGGAGCTAAGTACATATTTTTTTAAAATAATAATATATTTTCTTTTCTTTTTTAGTAATTGGTCCAGTAGCAGCTGGTAAGTTTTAATTACTTTCTCAGTGTCCTCTGTAACATCTGGGTTCCTTTACTTACACTAATACTTTCACACCTGGCCAGTATGACCCTGAGAGTTAGATTGTTTTTGCACCTCTTCTACTCCACATTTTCTAGTATTCTTCTAATTTACAAATAGTTTTGGAGTGATGGGTAGTATATAAAATGTCCACAGAACAGCAAAGACAACTAAAAAAGTTGTTCTTTGGTTACCATATTAAGTTACAAAAGAGAAACAAAGGGAAACAGTGCTGATAGAATATGTTGGGGTCAGATCACAGGAAAAACCATGAAAATGACACACTAAGAAATTTTTTTTTAAAGATTTTATTTATTTATTTGACAGAGAGAGATCACAAGTAGGCAGAGAGGCAGGCAGAGAGAGAGGAAGGGAAGCAGGCTCCCTACTGAGCAGAGAGCCCAATGCGGGACTCGATCCCAGGACCTCGAGATCATGACCTGAGCTGAAGGCAGCAGCTTAACCCACTGAGCCACCCAGGCGCCCAACACACTAAGAAATTTATATTTCAGTCTGAAGCTCTACAGTCACAAAACAAAATTCCAGAAGATAATAGGTGGAAAGCATATCATGAGAAATATGAGTGAGAGCATTAGGAGGAACAGACTGCACATGCAAACAAAGAAAACACTAAAATAGAGCTGAAGACAAAAAAGAAAGGCTGATTTTTGTCCTCTCCTTCATAAAGTTTATCATATCTAAACCTGAACCACCACTCTTATTCAGTGAAAAAGAGTCAGGGTACTTTAAAAGCCTCTTCTGATTTCTTCTCCTTCAAAGGATTGAGACTTGCCTTTCATACTATTCAGACAAACTACAAAAATTTGTGCTTCCGTAAAAACAAACAAACAGAAGTTTTTGATCTTGATGAAGTCCCAAAAATTCATATTCACTTTTTGTTTCCTTTGCCTTTGGAGACATATCTTGAAAGAAGTTGCTGTGGCTGATATCGAAGAGGTTACTGCCCATATTCTCCTCTAGGATTCTGATGGATTCCTGTCTCACACTGAGGTCTTTTTATCCATTTCGAGTTTATTTTTTGTGTAGGGTGTAAGAGAATTGTCGAGTTTCATTCTTCTACATATAGCTGTCTAATTTTCCCAGCACCATTTTATTGAAGAGACTGTCTTTTTTTCCACTAGATATTTTTTTTCTGCTTTGTCGAAGATTATTTGCCCATAGAGTTGAGGATCAATAACTGCACTCTCTACTCTGTTCCACTGGTCTATGTGTTTTTTTATGCCAGTACCGTTACCGTGCTGTCTTGGTGATCACAGCTTTGTAGTAAAGCTTGAAATCAGGCAACGTGATGCCCCAGTTTTGGGGGTTTTCTTTTTGTTTTATTGTTTGTTTTGTTTTTTCTTTTTCAACATTTCCTTAGCGATTCGGGGTCTCTTCTGATTCCATACAAATTTTAGGATTGTTTTGCTCCAGGTCTATGAAAAATACCAGTGGAATTTTGATCAGAATGGCATTGAAAGTATAGATTGCTCTAGGCAATATAGACATTTTAACAATATTTATTTTTCTGATCCATGAGTGTGGAATGGGTCTTCTATCTTTTTGTGTCTTCTTCAACTTCTTTCATGAGTGTTCTGCAGTTCCTCAAGTACAGATCCTTTACCTCTTTGGTTAGGTTTATTCCCAGGTATCTTATAGTTCTTGGTGCTAGAGTAAATGGAATTGATTCCCTAATTTTTCTTTCTGTATTTTCATGGTTAGTATATATAAGAAAGCCACTGATTTCTGTACATTGGACTTCGTACCTGCCACATTATCGAATTGCTGTATGAGTTCTAGTAGTTTGGGGGTAGAGTCTTTTGGGTTTTCCATATAAAAGTATCATGTCATCAAGATCAAAAGCTTCTGCTCAGTAAAGGAAACAGTCAATAAAACAAAGAGACAACCCACAGAATGGGAGAAGATATTCGCAAATGACAATACAGACCAAGGGCTGATATCCAGGATCTATAAAGAACTCCTCAAATTCAACACACACAAAACAGATAATCATCCCCCAAAATAGGCAGAAGACATGAACAGACACTTCTCCAAAGAAGACATACATGACTAACAGACACATGAAAAAATGTTCATCACTAGCCATCAGGAAGATTCAAATCAAAACTACATTGAGATACCACCTTACACCAGTTAGAATGGCCAAAATTAGCAAGACAGGAAACAATGTGTGTTAGAAAGTATGTGGAGAAAGAGGAACCCTTTTACACTGTTGGTGGGAATGCAAGTTGATACAGCCACTTTGGGAAAACAGTGTGGAGATTCCTTAAGAATTAAAAATAGAGCTTCCCTATGTCCCTGCAATTGCACTACTGGTATTACCCCAAAGATACAGATATAGTGAAAAGAATGGCCATCTGTACCCTAACGTTCATAGCAGCAATGGCCACATTGCCAAATTGTGGAAAGAACCAAGATGCCCTTTGATGGACCAATAGATAAGGAAGATGTAGCCCATATACACTCTGGGGAATTATGCTTCCATCAGAAAGGTTGAATATCCAACTTTTATATCAACATGGACTGGACTGGAAGAGATTATGCTGAGTGAAATAAGTCAAGCAGAGAGAGTCAATTATCATATGGTTTCACTTATTTGTGGAGCATAAGATTTAACACGAAGGACATGGGGAGATGGAGAGACTGGAGTTGGGGAAAATTGGAAGGGGAGATGAACCATGAGACTATGGACTCTGGAAAACAATCTGAGGGCTTTGGAGGGGTCGGGCGTGGGAGGTTTGGTAAGCCTGATGATGGATATTATGGAGGGCACGTATTGTATGGAATACTGGGTGTGGTACATAAACAATGAATTCTGGAACACTAAAAAGAAATTTAAAAAGTAAATAAAAATTTTAAAATCTGTTGTTTTAAATACACCAATTAAGAAAAAAAAAAAACAAAGAGTAACAAAACTCTTATCAAGCAAAAAAAGAACAAAATAAAAAGAAAGATATTCCATGTTCATGAATAGGGAGACCCAATATTGTCAAAATGTCAATTCTTCCCAAAATAATTTATAGATTGAGTGCAATGCCATCAAAATTCAGCAAGGTGTTTTGTGGATATTGACAAACTGATCCTAAAATTTAAATGAAGAAGCCAAAGACTCAGAATAGCCAATACAATATTTAAGGAGAACAAATTTGGAAGACTGACACTACTACTCACCCTCAAGACTTACCTGAAATCTACAATAATCCGGATAGTGTGGTATTGGTAAGCAAACCAACAAATCAGTGGAACAGAATAGACAGCTCAGAAGCAGTCCCACATAAATATAGTCAAATAATCTTTGACAAAGGAGCAAAAACAATACTATGGAGCAAAGATATTCTTTTCAAGAAATAATGTTAGAACAACTAGACATTCACTTACAAAAAAGTCAATCTTCCCCCATAACTTATACTCTTCACAAAAATTAGCTCAAAATGCATCACAGACCTAAATATAAAATTCAAAATTAAACACTTCTAGAAGATAACATCAGAGAAAAGCTAAATGACTTTGGTATGGTAATGACTTTTTAGTATATGTGCTGCCAAAGTGAGTGCTGGTAACAACTTTTTAGATATAACCCTAAGGCATGATTCATGAAAGGAATAATTGATAAGCTGGACTTCACTAAAATTAAGAACATCTGGGAAAACAAACAACCTGATTTTAAAACAGGCAGAGGATTTGAGTAGATATTTTCCAAAGACAAACATACAGATGGCCAACAGATCCTCCATGCTACTATGTATCAAGGGAACACAAAACCACAATGAGATATATCACCCCACACTTGTCAGATGAGTAAAATCAAAAACACAAGAAACAAGTGTTGAGGATGTGGAAAAAAAAGGAACCCTGGTGCACTGTTTAGTGGGAATGTAAATTGTTTCCCCAGTGGAAAACAGATGGAGGTTTCTCAAAATTAAAAAAAAAAAAAAAAAAAAACATGTGATCCAATAATTTACCCAAAGAAAACAAAAACTTTAATTTGAAAAGATATATGCACCCTTATGTTTGTCACAGTATTATCTATAATAGCCAAGATATAGGAGAACCCAATTGTCCATCAATAGAGAAAAGATTAAAATAGATAGATATATCTATATTTGTATCTGTATCTATATATTACAGCCACAAAGAGGATATGATTATGCCATCTGCAACACCATGTATGAACCAGAAGTTATTATGTTGATTACATACACACACACCATGGAATATTACTCAGCCATAAAAAAGAATGAAATCTTGCCATTTGCAATGGCATGGCTCAAGCTAGAGAATATTACGCTAACCAAAATAATTCACTCAGAAAAAACACAAATGTGCTTTCACTCATTTGTGGACTTTCAGAAACAGAACAAATGAGCAAAGTGGGAAAAAGAGAAAGACACAAACCAAGAAACAGACTCTTACCTATAGAGAATAAACAGGTGGTTACCAGAAGGGAGGCAGGGGGGAGAATAGGTTAAACCAGTAATGAGGGGGATTAAGGAGTGCACTTAAAAAAAAAAAAATGTTTGTGTTATGTTACTCACCATACAATACATCATTAGTTTTTGATCCAGTGTTGCAAGATTCATTGTTTATGTACAACACCCAGTGCTACATACAATATGTGCCCTCCTTAAGAGCCACCACCAGTCTGTGGTAGGAGTGCACTTATGAAGAGTACTGGGTGATGTGTGGAAGTGTAGGATCACTAATGTATACACTTGAAACTAATATTATACTGTGTGTTAACTAGCAGGATTTTAAATAAAACTTTAAAAAAATAAAAATTAAAAAATGACCCAACTTTATGCTATCTTTAAGAAACTCACTTCAAATCTAACAATAAAAAGAAAATGATAGAAAGTATATACCATGAAAACATTATTTTTTTAATTTTTTTTAAAGATTTTATTTATTTGATGGTGAGAGAGAGAGGGAGAGAGCATGAGTCAAGAGGAGAGGCAGAGAGGGAGAGAAGAAGAAGCAGACTCCTCACTGAGCAGATAGCCCGATGCAGGGCTTGATCCAGGAAACTGTGCCTAAAGGCAGTTGCCTCAGCAACTGAGCCACCCCAGGTGCCCAGAAAACATTATTTTTTTTTAAAGTTAATGTGTGGTCCATATACACTATGGAATATTATGCCTCCATCAGAAGAATGAATATCCAACTTTTGTAGCAACCATCGATGGGACTGGAAGAGATTATGCTGAGTGAAATAAGTCAAGCAGAGAGAGTCAATTATCATATAGTTTCACTTATTTGTGGAGCATAATAAATAGCATGGAGGACATGGGGAGTTAGAGAGGAGAAGGGAGTTGGGGGAAATTGGAAGAATAGAGGTGAATCATGAGAGAGACTATGGACTCTGAAAAACAATCTGAGGGGTTTTGAAGTGGCGGGGGGGGTGGGTGGGTTGTGGGTACCAGGTGGTGGGTATATAGAGGGCACAGATTGCATGGAGCACTGGGTGTGTGGTGTGAAAAAATAATGAATACTGTTATGCTGAAAATAAATAAATTTAATTAATTAAAAAGTTAATGTGATATTAATATCATATAAAGTAGACCTCAGAGAAAAAATTTATCAGAAGAAGGAACATTACATAATGATAAACAGAATACACCAAAAAGACCTAAAAGACCAACAACTCATAACACAAAAAATAAGAATGGTATTTTGTAACATGTGAAAATTATATGAAATCTAATTTCATTGTCTACAAATAATGTTTTATTGGAGCACATACTTATTTATTTAGTTTACATATTGTCTATTACTACTTTTGCACCACAGCATCAAGTTGAGTAGTTATGACAGAGATCTTGTGGCTTGCAAACTTAAAATATTTATTATCTGGTGCTCTACAGCAAAAGTTTGACCTACCTCTGCCCTAAAGACTAAGAAACTAAAGTACACAAGAAAATAGATTGGGAACTTATTAGTAGCTATTTGAGGTATTCCATGAAAATTTAAACAAGAAAGTAAAGTATATAAAATGATGGTGTTTTGGGGATCAGAAACACAGTTCTCTATTCCCATTTCCCTAATTTTTTCTTCTAAGGTATCATTCAAGATTCCTAGCAGGATACAATACTATATAGTAGGAGCAGCAGATCCCTCAGTATGGTATAAGAACCTGTTTTGACTTCTCACGATCTGTTTTATGACTCTCACTGTGATCCAAGTTACTTTTCATCTTTCTGGTTGCTCTATTTTTACTCTTGCCTTCCAGTCCACTACCAATACAGCAGCCACAGGGATGACCTTTTAGATTCAGGTCACCCCTCTGTTATGATCCATTAATAACTCTCCATCTTTTCTTGATTCAAATTCAAAGTCATTACAGCAAACAGCACCTCTTGAAAAGAAATCCTGAGGATGCATGGGTGTCTCAGTCCACCTTAAGCATCTGCCTTTGGCTCAGGTCATGATCTCAGGGTCAAAACTGGATTGAGTCCCACATTGGGCTTCTTGCTTTCACGGAAACCTACTTCTCCCTTTGCTGATGCTTTCCCCCCTGCTTGCATGCCCCCCTTTCTCTATCTCTATCTCTCTCTCTCCTCTCTGAAAATAAATAAAATCATAAAAAAAAAAAAGGTCCTGGGTTGGGATATCTGTTCCCCACAACGCTCTAATAGCTTTCCTTCATCTATCTTTTTTTTTGTTTATTTTGTTTCAGCCACACTTACTTTCTTTTTGTCACTCAAAAATAGTCTAGAAAGATTCCTAGAGGAATCCTAGAGGTTTAGTCATTGTTCTCTCTGCCTGAATTTCTCCACTCACAACATCTGCATGGCTGATCCTCTTACCTCTTTCATATTCTTTCTAGTAGTTCTATACCAACTGCTGAAATGGGGTGTTTGAATTTCCCAGGTAAAACTGTAAGGCTTTTTCTATTTCTCTTTTCAGTTCTATCAGTTTTTTCCTCTCCCATGTATTTTGAAAGTCTTTTGTTTCATTTGCAACACTTGTTTCTTATATGTAGCTGTTATGAAGAAATGCAATAAGCTACAAGAAAACTCAGATAATCCCAGTAAATTCAGAAATAAAAATTAATGAAGAGAGTAAGTTCTTTACTTAAAAGATTAAAATTATTAAAAAAATAAATTCTGAAACTACAAAAGTCATAAATGAGATAATAAATGCAATACAGAGCATAAGTAACAGGGCAAACTAGATGAAAGAAGAATAAAATGACTCGAGAATAGGAATATAGAAATAACTTCCGGGCTACAAGAGGATAAGTAGGAAGAGAGGGAGAAGGATGCAACGACTTTACTTACAAGAATATTAGCTGAAACTTCTCAAACCTTGAGAAGGAAGGTGACTATAAAAGCTCAGAGGTTAGGGTTAGAAGACACTTTCATCCTCCCAAGCAAGGTGACAGATAGTGACTTAACCAAACTTGAGTAGCCACAAGGGGTGAGAAACCCTCTTCAGAGGTCCTGCCAGAGCTCTTCCTGCAGAAAGTGTATGTTTTGACATAGTTTTCCCTTTTGTATTTTTTTGTTGTTTTGTTTATTCAGAAGTACCAAGGTTGTGAGGATGGGAATGGTTAGGTGAGAATGAAAAAAACCTTCCATTATAAGAAGTAGTCGTATTTTTGGATCCTGTGATTGATGGAGTGGGAACAGATTTTAACAGAACTAGCTGTGGGCTCGGTTTTTAGGCCCCACATGTAAATTCAACTGAGGACAAACTCACATGACAAGAAATAATTATAATAAAGTTAGGAACATGCACAGGGAGAGTTCCAGGTGTGGACCAATGCACACAGAGGCTGAGTCCCACCAAGGCCACAGATGTGGCTCCTTTAGTCAGTTTTCTGTCCTGTGGACACAGGGCCAGTGTTGATTCCGTCTATTGAGGTGAAGACTGTGCGTGCTAAGATGTCCAACCCCTCTCTTGGTCCCTGGAACATCAGTATCAGCATCCCTGTCAACTTCTTAGAAATGTGACATTGTTGGGAAGTAAAGCCCTGTGGTGGCCTCACTCAAGTTAAGCAATCCAGAGGGGTGGGGAAAAAACAAAGGTTGTGGTATTCACACGTTTGCTGATTTTAAACTATATTCTAAAGCTTAATAATAAAAACAGTTGGGTACTGAGATGGAAATAAAGACCACCGGACAACAGTACATAAAGAGAGGCCAGAATACAACCCTCACATATAAAGTTAACTAATAGTCAAGGC
>NW_025421484.1:0-44929 GCF_011764305.1 Mustela putorius furo
GCTAAATATATATTTGCCCCTTTGTAGTCAAACTGTCAATATTTATGTTTATATCATTAAAAATGGGCATATATCTCATGAAAGCATTATTTATTATAAACAAAGCTTAAAGATAAGAATGAATAAGCAAATGTTAACAAACACAAACAACAAAAACAACAAAACAACGTGTCCTGCACAGTGAATGAGTAATAAAGTAAGGAGGCTGATCACAAATATTGGTCCCTAAAAACCTTTCCAGAGATGCAAAACTTGAAGAAAGATGTTAACAACAAGTCCTCTGATGGATGTCTCTCCCAGGAGACGTAATGCCATGCGTTAGGCAAAAAATGACTTAAACAACCTGCTAACTGGAGACGCACTGAACTGCTACTGTAACTAACTAAACTGCTACTGGGGGTCTCCCTCTAAATTTGTGTCATGTGTCACAGAATGGGGTGGATGGCACAAATATTGGTGGGTGTTTTTGAAAAACAATGACCGATCAATCTTTCCCTAATTGAGGAGGCTTTCTAATTTGTGTCATAATTGGTTGTTTCATCATTGAAATGTTGCACAGTATTAAAGACTTTGCCAATTATTCACTCTAACAAAACCAAGCAAAGCACATCTTTTTCTTTAATGCATCTTTCTATAGACATTTTCCAAGTACATGTTCTAATAATGTTCATAAATATGGAAGGTTATGTTAACAACTAGCACTTAAATGTTTCATGCCCGGAACGCCCTTTTATATTCATTAAGCACTTGGCAACTTGACGTAGTCACCATTATCTTTCTCATTAGATGAGGAATTTGGGGCGTGAGAAGTTAATTAGTTTTGCTTATGCTGCCCTATGTATCATCCCATCGCGTATCTGACTGAAATCTTCAGATACCACCTCTATAATAACTGTCTGCTATGCTTCAATTTCATAATTATCTTCTGGAGAGGGTCTTTAAGAAGTCAGTAATAAGTCTTTTACATACTCATTAGTAATAGCGTAAAGCCAATTAGAATAAAGTTAATACAAGGTTCTCTTCTCCTATGTGTGATAAAATGTAGTAGGCTTCTAGAAAGAGTGTAGTGATGTTTATGGGGCTAAATACAACGACATACCTTATTTTATCTTCATAAAAATGCTATGGAGTATATATCTTGCTCCCCATTTCACAGATATGCCCAACTGATGCTTAGAAAACGGTATAACTTATATGCCACTGCGTATGTAGTACATGGCAAGTTAAGGTATTGAATCCTCGGTCAGCTGGAGCTCAATAACTTTTGTTCCCAACCATTCTAAGTGAGTTCTATTCCTTGAAAGCAAAAGGAATGTTGGAACATTACAGATGTGCAAAAAATTATCAGAGATAACGGGAGAAAGACAGCTTTTATAAGTGCTGTCATATTTAATTGAAAGAAACTATTTTCAAAGAGAAAAATAAATTACAAAATTTAACAAAATCAGCTGATTTAGACCCATGAGGCTTACTTTCTGTAATTTGAGATTTTAATTTGCCTATCTGTACATCAAAATGACTGAGCTGTCTCAGGTGCTCTGTTGCAGGAAGTTGCCTTGTCATAGGAAATTTTGTCCTGAAATTTAATTCATAAACTTTTAAGTATTTGCCACAATTACTTAAATGGGTTTTCTTTAAATTAGCCCCACTATATCCTGCTATGCTTTCTGGCGTTTACATCATTAATTTGCATTAGAAATCAAATGTAAATCCACATCCTCTCTGCTACAGTAAGACACTGAGCATATTTAATGCATAAATATTTTAAGACCTTTCGTGTTTAAATAAGAAATTTACAGGTGACTGGAATATGCTTGAAAATCCATAATGGATCTTTGCCTTCTTCTTCTTTCTTTCTTTAATCATTAACCAAATAGTATTTGTATTAAAACATTGAAAAATTAATTAAAAAAATATAATTAAATTGTTCTTGATGAATTTTAATAAGATATTTATTTTAAAGTAATAAACACATCATCTACTTTTCAAGTTATGAAATGGAATCCTATATGAGCGAATTTATTGCAGATAATTAGATTATTTTTGTATACACATATTGCAATGTATAATGAAAGCTACCATGTATGATAAAAATGAATGATTGAATGAAAAAGTAGTATTTTAACAGCAGAATAGAATAAAGGCAGTGGAAGTGACAATAGTTTGACTCATGGACTCTGACCCTGACTCTGTTTAACTGAGAGAAGGGATCAAATTGTTTCTGAGTTTCAGCTCCCTCATAAATAAACAAGAGTAGTACTGAACTAAATACTCTCTAGATGAACATTTGTATATCTCTGATTATACAAAAAAGAACACTGGTATAGTTATTTATTAAACATTTTTTTGAATCTCTGCTAAGTATCTAACATGTTCTATGCATTAGGAATGTAGAGCTATGAGATATAACCTTTGCTTTACCAGTCATTTTAAATGAAATTAATTCATTGAAAAAATATGACAGATTATGTTAAAAGTATGTTTAAAAAGCTAGATGTGATAAATAGAAATACCTCCATTAAAAAAGAGCAGTATTATAAAACAAAAAACTAGGAGAAATACATCAAGAACAATTGACTATGAAATATGCAATTAAATATTTTGAAAGTGAAAAAATGCAGTCATTGAATAAAAAGGAATAGAGAAGTCTAGTTTAAAAAAACTGAGCGAATAAGAAAATAAATAGAATACGGCGCTGCAGAAATCAGACAGAATGCAGCACGAGAAGAAGATACAATCAATAACCTGTAAAAAGGGAAAAAAAAAAGATACAAAATGAGCAGTTTTAGAGTTTTTTTTTTTCAAAGATTAAAATGAGTCCCAACTAAGAGAATGGAGGCAATGGCAGAAGAACAACAACTGAGAATCTTCCAGATGAGTATGTTCTCAAACTGAAAAGTGTTTTTCGAGCATTAGTGGATGCTACAGCTAAATATACCATAATGACCTTCAATATAAAAAAGAAAAAGAAAGAAAAAATAAAGCTGTAAGCTGGAAAAAAAAAAGATTATTTGCAGAAAAAACAACAATCAGTCCAAGAATAGACTTTCACATGCAACAACTGATGCTAGAAGACAGTAATGTCCTCATACTGCTAAGCAACCGTAGCCGGTTTTTAACCCAGCTAAACTATCATTGGAATGAGGTAAAACCAAGACGGTCTCAAAAATAATGAAGGTAGTTATGCCTGCACACACATACACATATAAATGTTAAAAGATGAACTTATTAAGAAGAGAAGTAAACATAATAGCGAAGAAGACTGACTGCAAGAACCAAGAACACATACAAAATTCAACTTCTATATTTTGTTAAATTTAACTACAGTCTGTAAAATCATGGGGAGAAGGTAGCATTAAATAAACTATTTGAAATAAGTGAAAATATAGTTACAATGACAAAAAATATAAGAAGATATGGCTCAGGTTTAAAGCAGAAATTATAAAAGTGAATATATAAATAAGATATGATTCCCCCCCCCCCCCCCCCCCCCCCCCCCCCCCCCCAAAAACCCCCCCACACCCCCCCCCCCCCCCCCCCTGTTCTTATGGCTAGTAGATGTACATATAAAAATTACATAAAATGATAAAAAATAACTTTAAAAGATTTACCAGCTTAATACTAGTAACAAGAAAACAGCCACCATGGTTTAGTCAATATAGAATTTAAGTAAAAAGTATCAATGGAGGGGAGCCTTGGTGAAGCACTAGGTTACGGGTCTGCCTTCAGCTCAGGTCATAATCCCGTGATCCTAGGATTTAGCCCCACATCGAGCTCCCAGCTTGGCCAGAAGCCTGCTTCACCCTATCCCTCTGACTGTCTCTCTCCCTGCTTGTGCTCTCTCTCTCTCTCTCTCTCTGTCAAATAAATAAAATCTCTCTAAAAAAAGAAAAAAGCATCAATAGGGATAAAAAGACACACTACCTATGAATAAAAGGGAATTTTACAAGGCAGATATAATAGTCATGAACTTGTGTCTTACACATAACCTAATATGGACAAATATGAGAGAGAAGGCTAGGAAAGAAGAATCCAGCAGAATCTGACCAAGCAAATCCACAACATAGTGTCAGCAACTGAAAGTTAAGCACACACAAAGGAAAATGGGCATATGGATTTGAACAAGAAACCTGTTTTGACACCATGAATATATGTGTGTGTATGTATTTGTGTGTATATAATTTTATACATATATAATTTTATATATATATACACACACACACATCTTTCAGCTATATATATATATATAATCATATATATATATATATATACACACACACACACACTCATGTGTGTATAAAATTATTGCACCCAATAAAGTGAAATGTGTAATTTTTTAAAGGTATAAGTTTAATTATAAATGTCTTAACATTTGCTGAAGCAAGCAACACGGGTCACAGAAAAAAGAAACGGGCTGTAACTGGGAACGCTAATACCGGATCTGACTGAAGTGAAGACAATAATGAGTCTGTGGATGTTTATTTTCTAAATCAATTTATCACATGTAGAACAAGCTAAATCAGGGTCAGCAGATTAACACTCCAGTTACTTGCTCTGATTTGAGGAACTTTAATTTCCTTTTCTGACAGTTCTAATTCTCACTTTGGGAGAATTTTCCCGTGTTCCTTCTGAGGCATGGTCTGTTAACAGGAACGAAGCAGCGGTGAGCTCCTGGAGTCCATGCATGCGGGGAGAGCACTGCACACTGTGTAGACAAAGTGCACCCGTGTGGGCTTTTTGCCCCCATTTTCTAGGAACGGCTTCTCCCCTTCCACATGGTCACAGAGGTGACAGCGTGTTTCCAGTAGATGGGGCCAGGGCAGCCATTATGATGGAAGCTTGTCCAGACAGCGGCCTTTTCTTACAAAGCACAAGTTTCAAATAAGTGAATCTCACCCCTGCTTTCCAACCATATAATGTCACTTTGCTCTGAGTCATGCGTATTTGCTTTTGTTTCTCATTTGTTTTGTCTTTTTGTTTGTTTGTTATTTGTTTACAGATCCTGTAAAGGAAAATATTTCGTGGAAAGACAGAAAAAAAAAGAAATGAAACCAGTATCCTGTGGGAAACAGCCGAGGAGCCTGAGAGAGAGCCCGGTAATCTCTAATTCCACTCTTTGAAGCCCAGCAGCTTCCGTGCCCTTGAAGTACATGAAACACCCCTGCATCCTTATGATAAATTCTTCTTTTGGGTTAGCTAGCTCATGCATTTTTCTGTTAGTGGCCATGAGAAGAATCCTAACCCATGCAAGGAAAGGTTCAGAAAAGGGGGTTGGAGGGTGTGTGCGCTGATAGGCTTGGAAGGGTCAGGAGGCGGGAAAAGTTCAGGGCCTGAGATACCCGCCACGCCTAAAGGAACATCACATGCGTGACTTGGGCAATCAGTGGGGTACACGAGGTCACGGAGGCGCTTCAGATGAGCCCAGAAGGAGGAGCTGGTGGACCGAGGAGGGGAGGATTTCTACTCCAGGAATTTGGCCCAGGGCTGGCCTGCTAAGGTGTCAACAAACAAATAAATCATACACGATAAAGGCTCAGTTGCAAAGAGCTCCAGGGCAGAAAATATTTAAGACGTCTCACTAAAGAGAAGCCATTTCATGTCTATAAGTTGACAATTCTTTCTCATTTCCCTCATTTCTTATGTGTTTCTTCCGTTCAATAGTCATTACTTGGATGTTTGAATTTTGTATCGAGCGATTTCTAGTTCAGTGGTTCTCTTCCACTTGGAGAGCCCAGCGTCGCCCTCTGCTGCGTCGCTCCGTGGAAGGGCAGTGTCCCCAGGCCTCCTCTCTGACCTGCCATGACCGGCTTGTCCGTCAGTGGGCTGTGCGTCAGCATCCTCTGCCTTATCACGAAAGGAAAATAATGATTCATTTCTTCCTCAAGCCAGAACTGCTGCTTCATGCCTGGGGGGGAAGCAGCAAAGAGGAAAGAACCGTCTCCCTGAACTGCTCCTGCTCCTTCTTTCCCCGGGCTGAAAAAAACAAAAACTTGCTGGCCGCTGTCACCTTGGCAGTTGGAGCTCCAGGCATCTTTCAGCAAAAATTGAACTTTCGTCAGAAGCAAAGCAAACTTACATGGCAATTATTTGAGGTCACTGGTGTTATCGTTGTATTCTTCAAGTGTAAACAGGCGCATGGAAGTGACAGTTCGTCTAATGAAGTATTGGTTTTAGAGCATTTGAACGGCAAAAATCCAGTATTTCTTAAGGGCAACCTAGTGATTCGTGCACTGTTAATTTCAAAGGATTTCTAATTAAAGGAAGTCGTTGGCTTTATTTACTTTTTCACTTGGGTAACGATTCAGAGATCTCACCACAACTGACTGTTCTGTACCAACGGTCATGCTGGAAAGGCCAGCCGTCTGGCATTGCAAAATAGAATCGAGGACTCAACGACAAATACACTAGCAAACTGAACTACAAATTTAAAAATTCAACCTGATTTAATTAGTAAGCCAGTCAACCGGTCTTCCCTGAGTCTCTTGTGAACTCGAACTGTGCTAACTAGTGTCCCAGGTAAATAATGCAATGGATATAGGATCCTGGCCCTGAGGCAGCTTAAAATCTAGCTGGAGAGATACAATTAGTACAGGCAAAGCCTCAGAGAAAAAGATAAAAGCCAAATGTTGTGGTAAGATTTTCAAACGCACTACTAGTGGAGAGCTGATAATGTGGGTTGGGGAAGAGAGAGAGCTTCATGAAGGAGGTAGCCCCTAAAAGATCCCTAAAATCTGACAAGTGAAGGAGAGACGTAAGGGACACTGGGCAGAATAACGTGAATATGAAATCCAAGCATCTTTCTTACATGTCCCAACGTTTGCTGCCTTGGACAAAACACAAAGGTATCCTGAAATCAAAAACAACTACCTCTAAGTCTCAAAAATAGCTGCCGACTTGTGGGATCACGGTCATTTGGTAAACAGCTACTCATCTCCAGGAAGCATTGGGCTAATTTCAACTTAATGAGTTGGAAAAACCAAAAACACACTTGTACCACAGAAGCACTGACAGCCATTATTTCAGGGCAATCATAGTATCCCGTCAGTGCAGGACCCTGCATCTCTTCGAGGCACATGGGGCTGAGTCCTCAGGGACGTGATTTACACTTCACACTCCAGACTAGGTGCTCTGCTTAGATCAGCTGACAGATAAACAACGTGAGGTACTGATGAGTGTCATACAGACACTGAGTGGTGTGAGAAAATATAAATTCTAGCCACTGAGCCCCTAAGTGATATCCACGAATCAACAAGAACTTTTAAATTGCCCTTATCTATATTTATCTGTGCATTATCTGTACAACCTGGGTGCTCTAGCGGATACAAATACATGGTACCTTCCTGGGCATCAAGCCACTTAAAATTTAACTGAGTTAAAAGAATATACCACCAAGAAAGCTGGTGGTAAAAATGCATGTTTGTAATGGGGCCAGGCAAGAGATTTTGAACAGACTCTGAGAGAAACAATGTAGGTTCCAGTAGGTGAGAAAAAAGTTATCTTTTTAGGATATGCATAATTTGGAATTAGGCAGTTAAGTGGGAAAAAAAAACAATAAAGGCAGAAGAGGATATGAGCATATAATGTTCATATGACATTTTATTAGAAGAATTATTATTACTGGTAGACTACAAGGAACCCAGACTGATCTAAATGGAGGGATTTCTTCACTTGGGACATGTTTTAAGAGCAGCATCACATCTTAAGTGCCAGCAACTGGCTAAGCTAGGACAAGGTATGAAAAAGGTGAGCAGAAAGACAAGAGCTAGAGGCACACCAGTTGCCAAGTGTCCAGAGTCAGGGACATGGTGAAGCATAGCAGGGAATCTGCATTAGATTTTTACCCACGGGAGGGAGATCTTTTTACCCACCCAGGGAGAAGGTATACTAGGTACCTCTTATCTCTTCCTCCTATCCAGTTCTGGCTACAGCAGACAATTCCAATAAGGCTTCATTGTATGCTTACATCATCTTATCTCAAATATTCATTGCTGGTTTTTTGCTTTTTTGGCTTGGGGTCTTCTGGGTGTGCAGGAACGTCTGTGCCCCAGAAGAAAATTTTTTTAATTTTTTTTTTTTATTTTTAGAGATAGAGAGACCACAAGTAGGCAGAGCAGCAGGCAGAGGAAGAGGGAGAAGCAGGCTCTCCGCTGAGCAAGGAGCCCAATGCGGAACTCGATCCCAGGACTCTGGGATCATGACCTGAGCCGAAGGCAGCTGCTTAACCAACTGAGTCACCCAGGTGCCCCCCAGAAGAAAATCTTTTATAATGGTGGGGAGACCCATAGGGACTTGCTTTTCTCTGCCACCTGAAGGCTTCTATAGATTCCTCAGGAGGTCCTGCTGAAATCTAATCCTGGTTGCCCTGTGAACTCAGTAATTCATGTTTGTTTTTGCTTTCTTCTTTCTTTATTTCATTTTCAATATTCCTCCCTCTTGTTCCTTGGGATCACTTCCCAAATAAACTACTTGTATATAAAGTTTTCATTTTCTGTAGCCAAGGAGTGGGAGAGGGAAGCACCAAGCAAGAAGAGACCACAGAAAGGAAGGCCAAAGGATGGATAAGGGATACTCACCCCCAGGCAGAAACCTAATATGATTCCAACCTATTCCTTATTTCCTTATAGGAGCAAGCCTATTTTCTCTCTAGGAATCCTGGGGCATCAGAGCTGGAGGAGAGCATGGCAATCCCAGCTTTTTCACTGTGGGCATGGTGTTGAACCCAAGGACTATCATTCTGGCCTCTGGAATTTGCATCAGTGTACTGGTCATTATCTCATTATGCCTTTATATCTCTCATGCTGTCTCTAATAATGTTTAAATCTGGCTACCCAAGGATCTGGAGATCACATGTTAGGACAAAATAGAAATGCCTATTTTGATTAGGACAAGAAGAACACTTCCTAATAATGAATACGTTTTGGTTAGAAAAAAGAAAAAAAAAAGAACTAAGTCTAGCAGCAGCAACAACAACAAGAGCCTATTTTGAGGCACAGTTTGATAACAGTTGGCGCAGAGATGAGGAGAAACTGCAATATGAGTGTTAAAGATAAGGAAGAAAGAAAATCACAAATTGCAGTGTAACGGAAATCTGATATTTTCCCTTGACCATGATCTACTGTCCCTTCTTTTACTCTAAGACCACCATTGTTTCCCTTGGGGAGCCACCCCAACCCCTTTCTGTCACTCTCAGGGCAGGTAGTTCTAGTCTGCTTCCCAGGAGTATGTACAGGACCAAGGCCTGGCTAATCAGAGCTTTCCTTTCCTTAGACACAGCAACATTCTGCAAGGTGGACCCAGTACAAGGCTAAAGGGAAACTAAACCTGACTCTACTGGTCCCAGGTTGCCCAACAAGACCCAAACTCTGAATGTTTTCTGTCACTATGGGGTTAGAGAAGCTGGTTTTTATTTGCTGAGTTACTGAGCTAATTGAAGGGAAAACCTGCCTGAGAGGGAAGCCATTACAGAGAGATAAAGACTAGAGAAGTGAAGTCTTGGTAACATTATTTGAGCCCCTAGATCTAGTTGGCCCCTGGACTTTGTGATAACATGAGCATCTACCCTTCTGACCCTAATTTTATTTGGTCGCTCATCCTAGTTTGAGTTGAGTTTCTGTTAAATGTACATAAACAGCACATGTGAGGGTAGAAGCTGATATGAGGCAGTAAGATTAATACCAAGGTATAAGAGATGACTTCTTTACCCAAAAGGAACATATATTGGCTACCGCCATGATAATCAATCATTAATATTGAGTCAAACATGAATGTAATTTTACAATAAGATATGCCCCAAACCACATTTCTTGAGCGCAGAGGGCATATGTTTTTTTTGAGATGTCTAGATCTGTGAATGCAAAGAGACCTTAGCTTTATTCCTAAATAAGTATTTCTATCTGAAAACTTGATTTCAGTAGTCCCTTCTAACTCTTAAATTCTATGAATCTGTAATTTTAGCTTGTTTTGTATGGCATCTTTTAAAGACTCTTTGTTGTTTGTTGATTTTCATTGCTAGGTTCTACATAGAAGAGTAGCTTACCTTTTTATTCGATCAAGCAGTAGGTGCAGTTGAATTTTTTTTTTTTTTCTAATTCACTATTTCCCTTTGAGGATTTCTACATACTTAGTTTCTTTAAAGGATAGAGAAAGTTATTAATTCTCCAAAAATTGGATAGTTTCATATTCCCCTTGGCACTGATTTTGGAGAAAATTACTGCACCAAGGACTTGATAATATTTCTCTATATGTGGTAATCTCAGTTATTGAAACTATTACAGGCTAGCAGGTTTTTTTGGTCTTTCTTTTGAACAATGGGCTAAAATGATCCAATCACAGTCAATTATATTTAAGGAACTGCCTTGGGTGAACAAACACATAACACATTTGTGCAAGGTGTCAACCCACTTGTGAATATTTACTTAAAAAGACAAGATACTATGGTACGGTATTTCACTCACTTTCATGAAAACAGAAAATAGTTCACCCACATATATAAAAGAACCTCACGTAAACAGAGGGCAAAACAAAGTGCTGAGGTAAAATGAAGAAATTAATGCTTTCCAAGGTAGAAATATCTAGATTCCCTTTGATTCTCATTTCTCTGCAGCTGTTGAACATATCGTTGTCTCCATCTGTTGGTGCTATCTTTGTTCAAGCTATCAGCACCTCTCTGTAGGATGCAACTCCAACCTGCTACTCCAGCCTCCAAATGAATTCTCTCCAAGTGAATCTCCCATTGCCACTGATCTTCCCAGTGTGAAGCCGATCACATTGCTCTCCTCTTTGCCAAGTGCCCTTTGGGTGGAGCTTCCGCTTACTGCTATGGGATGCAAGAGAGTTAATAAAGTGGTAGCTACTGAACTCTCCAACTTCACTGTTTGTTTGTCAAGTCTTCCCATTTCCCTTCCCTCGTGCAGCCTCTCATGCTGAGTGACCCACCTGAGGCGGGTGTTGGGCCTTTTCTGGCATATTCCTACCTACCTGCTACCCTCAGATGGGGCGACGCGCATCACATTTGCGTCCTGATAGCTGTCAATTGATCCACATCATAACATTTACGGTGCCCCCTCATGTTTACCTTCCCTCATGACTCCACTGACTGGGTCATGTATGACGTGTTGTTGTATGTGCTTGGCAACCATTAGCCGTACAGGGCGTTCACAGAACAGATGGATGGAGAACCCCTCATGTTAACCCCCATCATAGAAAGCACGTAGTGTGGAACAAAAATCAGGAACGAGTTCTGGCATTAATGATATGCCTTCAGAAATGCTTGCTATTTAGAGATGTTCAGGAGACGCAGGCAACGTTACGGGAAGTAAAACTGGTGACACTTTAGGCGCTTCAGTTATTTCACAGCAGTTGTTTTGAGCAGGTCTTAGAATAAGAACACAATAGCAAGGGGAAAAATCGTCTTTTTTCTGACATTCTTAAATGTCATGTGATATTTTTGCCACAGGAAGCACAAAAGAACCGTAATTCAAATCCTACAAAGACTCTGACTAAAAAGTCATCGCGGCTTGTCCTTATTCCACATGGAACATATTGACTATGTATCCAGCGACTCTGTAAATACAAGACCTTGTATTGATTTGCCTATTTGCTCTAATTACATTAAAGTGTAGGTTATACAATAGATAGCTCTGGGTAGGGTACTTATTCCCCGTGTTTTTAAGAAAGGAACGCTCTAGTATTAGTTTCTAGGTAGCATGGTAGTTAAGCGCTGTGGTACTTAGTCCAAGACACAAAGCCCACAAAACCTATTCCTCTAAAAGCTGAAGTTAGTAATAAGGGAAATGGAAGAGTGGACGACTGGTCCTGGAGATACAGCTTTTTGGCTATTGTGTTGACAGTTTGGTGTTACCCATTAATAAACATATAAACTCATCACACATACCACCCCTCCCAGACCACCCCAATTCAACAATTCAAGAAAATGTTACTAGCCTCTACCTTCCTTTGACTCATGCATAATGATTAGAACTGTGCCTGCTACTAGACAAAACTAAGGGGAGAGAATCATGATTTCTGGTCATTTTCAATTGTGGTTTCCTGCTACTTCCCTGGACTCAAAAATAATGGATTTATTTTTTAATTGCTCTCTTTTCTCTGACTTCATCAGAGATTACTTATTATTAGGTTCTATTCTCATTTTTCTGAGACTGTCTGAGATATATCTCTTTTTAATTTCTTTTGAGCCCTCTTATACTTCAGCAGCAACTGTCATGTAAAAGGCCTAGAAGAATTCATCACTTCCATTGGGCAGAAAGAAATAACCTCATGCAGTCCTCAGTTTACCCACTATCTCTTTTTATTTAACCTGTAAGATATACTATATTTAACCCAAGCCATAGTTATGTTCAAGGCTTTTCAAGGGCTCCCTCTGCCTACCCTATTAACTCTAACTGACTCACTTAACTTCCTATGTTGTTTGCTATTTTCCTCATCTCCTGTCCTGCTAAATGCACTTGCCCTGTGCATTTAATCTCTTTCTCAGAACCACTCCTTCATCCCATCTTCTCTTGATGATCTCACTCATGTTGCTTACTATGTTCTGCTTTCGTAACTTTATACATATTATCACTCCTATCTGGAATGCACCCCTTACACATTCTAATGCATATGCATCACCTACCTCAATATTTGAATTGAAATTTACTTCTCTGGTAATCCTGATCCATTTAATCGTCAATCTTTCCTTTTCTTTCTTTCTTTCTTTTCTTTTTTTTTTTTAAAGTGCTGTGTCTCCCCATGTTCTGATGTTCTGAGTGCCTGGACCACATTTCCTGCTGTGTTGACTTGCACTTGGCATGGAACTTCGTGATTTTTTTTAAAGCCATTACCTGTTCTTTTATTTTGAATTTTATTTTCCTAATATAAATTTTTTCAAAGATCCTTGGCTTTGGAGCCACAGAATCCAGGTTCTTAGCATCATTTACACTTAGAACACCTTCAGTAGTGCAGTGTTTTCTGAAGTCCTCCCCATTAACCCTGGTTTTTTGTTTTTTTGTTTTTTTTTGTTTTTTTTTTGCAGGTATAACTGAATATTTTAAAACAAAACAGTAATAAAACCTCTGAGTTACATTCATTTTAGAACTCTATATTATGGTAGGGAAGTTAAAATTAACCTCTAGATATACATTATCATGACAGGGGTAACACACCCATCCACGTATAAAAAAAAAATAAAACCTGTATACTGGAAACGAAAATGTACTGGGCCAGGTGAGTCTCCTTCTATTACTCCTTCTGCCTCCTACCAAATTATTATGACTAATACGAGGTTGCTAGAATTCACTAAAGTAAAAGTTGTACAAGGAGCTAATTTCACTTTCCGGATGGATTCTAGTTTTGTTTACTACATTAAATGACAAAAGCAACTCATAAACCTTTTCTGCCATGAATGGTAGGTAGAAATTTTATCAGAAAATGCCTCCTTTGGGATTTTTTAACATCATATAAGAAAAAATGTTAAATTTCCACCTCCTATGTGAGATAAAAAACAGTTCCAGCTAATGGAAAAAAATCAATTCTGAGTCCAGAGGGAGACACACATAGAGTATATGAAGTCCTGTTCGTGACCTTTCAGATATTCCCTTCTCATTCTCCCTCCTGTCTCTCTGGAAGCTGTGTCTTATTTTCTGTCAGTGGTTCACTGGGCTACAAAAGATACCCGCAGAGCTTGAAAAGCTCAGCCTTTTTCTTCAGAAACCAGTTGTGTCACTTAACGGCAGTTCTCATTTTCCAAGACTAGAAAGCTTGCAAATTCTACTCTGAGGAATGTTTGCAGTTGTGCTAGTGTTCACTGGGATGGCCCCTCTTCTGTGGAGATTTTACTGGCATCCATGTGTAGAACATGTGTATATTACGACAACCGTAATACCTTTGAGTCCACTTCTGTCACCAAAGACTCTGTCAGTTTGAGATATTCCCTTGAGTTTTTATCACCCAAGTGGACTCATTAAACAAAGGGGCTAACAACACATGCTCTTTTTCTTGTTTTTTTTTTCTGGGGAATTAGTCAACAATACATGTCAATTATTGAAAAACTGATAATTGTACAGACATGTATGTACAGTGAGCTTTCCATTAAAATGTAACAGTAATACATTACTGTTTTCATTATTTTTGTGAAAATGACAGAACAAACTTTAATATGTTAAGTAGTGTTAAGTTATAGTAAATTAATTATATAAAATTGTCTGAAATAGAGGAGTAAAATTTCTCCAAATATATAATTCCAGCATTTGATAAATAAAGGTTACAACACTAGAAAAGGCTTATTTGTATTTTCAAATGAACAACAAATGCACTAGAACATATAAACAAATTTGAGCATTTCTTGCAAAATTTGTGCTTATTTGCCAAGAGGGTAATTTCAAATTTATTTTTCTAATAACCTATGCACCAAGTAACTCTAATAATTATTGATCTTGTTTCATCCAGATCAATACCACATTGTCAAGAGAGACTTTCAGTTTTTCCACACACAACATCTGAAAATGTAGTAATGGCTAAATGGAAATATTATTAAGCTCTTTTAAATAAGTAGTAATTTATGTAACATTGTAAGCGAAGTATGCCATTCCTAGACTTCCAATACATATGGTTCCATTCATGCCATTTATTCTGGACTAGTTTATTATGGGGCTGAGAAAGCAATCCACTAATAACCAGACTGTTGCCTGTGATGGCTTATGATATTTCAGGTATACTACATTCATTTTTTAAAGATAAGTAATGAATCAAGATTTGTGCCTTTTTGGAGACCTTCTGATCAGGATAATACATTCATAATCTGTGCTTAAAACCTTAAGAACACTGTTTTCCCCTTTTCCTGTATCATCCTCTTCTGGCTACAGTTTTGTAGAGTTGGCCAGGGTTTATGTAGAGAGGACGAAAGCAGAGTTTCTCTTCTCTACAGATGTCCCTGTGTTAATCTCTCTTTTATACAGAAAAATGGCGAAAGTTTACTAAAGTGTTTTTAATTCTGTCAAGTTCCAAATCAAATAACTTGCATTGATAAAATGATTAGATATGGTCAAGTGCCCACCTTATTTATTTACTTATTAATTTATTATCTCATTTCTACACTAGCTTTCCCTTATGACTCTCATTGTTTCTCATTATCAGTGAATCTTTGGGGAAAAGTGTGAAAATGGTATCCTTCACAGAAAAATTAGTTTTTTTTAAAAGAATTTATTTATTTATTTGAAGAAAGACAGAGAGAGAGCACAAGCAGGGGGAGTAGCAGTGAGGAGGAAGAAGAAGACTCCTCGTTGAGCAGAGAACCTGATGTGGGGCTGGATCCCAGGACTCTGGGATCATGCCTGGAGCTTAAGGCAGACACTTAACGACTGAGCCACCCAGGTGCCCCTACAGAAAAATTCTTAATAAATATAGCCATACACCATGATACAACTCCTCCTAATGACAACATTGCCAAAAAAAAAAAAATGAAAATCATAGTTTAACAAACAAAAGGGAGAAGTGTGATGTTAATCATCTTCATGTACCAGAAAATGTGAAGAACCCATGCCATTCATTTTGGTGAGGCAAGTAGAACTATGAACATAGTCTTGAACTTGTTTTGTGATATAGAAGCTGACAATTCTTAATGAAAAAGAGGGATTATGGAAAGGATAATGAGATCATAAAAACAATGTTTGCTTAAAATAATTTTTTGTTAATCTACCAAAAAATCATAAAATTTATATGGCCTTCCTCCCCAGAAACAGTAATAGGAAAAGAATTTTATCAATATAGATTTTACATCTTGATTCAAATGAAAGTATTTTTTTTAAACTAATGGATTAAAAGAAAACTGCACATGGATCAACCGTAGAGTTCCTGTAGAATTTATATACAAGATTAAATCTGTAGACAGTTTGTGTCTTTCTAGGTTTCTATTTGTAGTAGAAAATAAAAGGAAACCACAGGTTTTCTGTCACTTAAGCAGGTGACACTATAAGCTGACAAGAAAATCATAGTACCCAGCTGGAGAATAAACTCAATGGCAATACTTCATTCACTGAAGTATTTTATATTTATTCCCATACACAACCTCATGGAAAATCATATTATTAATATGTCTATTCCTGAAAGAATGCCCACCATTTCAGGATATGTATTTCATCAAATTTTCCTATGAGAAGCCCTTACAACTACACTTAATGTCATACTGTGTATAATGAAGAGCATATATGTGATTGAGTAGTAACATCTTACATTCTGCATTATATGATAGCAGTTTTGCATTACTTTAGTACTACTCTTACTAGGGAATATAGCATAACTTTTTAAACACTCCATTATATATGGCACTGACTTTATGTCCTGAACTCTGGGCCAGAAAAGTATCATTTAATAGTTTATAGCAATTCTACAAAAATAATCCCTTATTTCTAATAAAAGCCACCATAAGCAAGTGAGTCAGATGGGATAGAGATATCGAGCAGAAAGCCAAAAAGTAGTTAAAATATCCACTGGGTTGTTATTGAGAAAGAATCACCAAGCAAGGTATATCTTTATTTTCTATTAATGATTAGGAAACTAAACTTAATATAGCTCACTGAAAGAACTGAAAGTGATTTCAAGGATAAAAAATGTATACATACACATTGAGACACACACATACACACATACCCCTAAACAATTCATTTGCTAAAAAAAATTATATCTCTATGCTTCTGCAGTTTTTAATATGGACACATTCACTCTGTCTACAATTCACCTATTATACCTGAACATTTTAAGGAAAGAATTGGGCTAGTATCTGAGATATTTTACCTCATCTTCATTTTAAGGTGATAGGAGAAAATCATACCATCAATCATTCATGAGCATAGTAAATTATAATTAATGTTTGTATATTTGTAACCTAAAATGTATTGCAGAAACAAAAATTATACCTATAAAGAAGGTAAGGAAAGCATATAACCTAGAGAATTCTAGCACAATGACAAGCATTCATGTATTAGTCACTTTATAAGTATTTATTAACTGCATACCATATTCCACGTGCTATGTTAAATACCAGGAAGATGGGACATCTGGGTGGCTCAGTGGGTTAAAACAACTGCCTTAGGCTCAGGTCATGATCTCAGGATCCTGGGATCAAACCCCGCATTGGGCTCTCTGCTCACTGGGTAGCCTGCTTCCCCTCTCCCTCTGCCTGCCTCTGCCTACTTGTGATCTCTCTCTCTGTCAAATCAATAAATAAAATCTTTAAAAATAAATAAATAAATACCAGGAAGATGACAAAGGAGCATATAGGGAGATGAATGCAAATGAATAATTAAAATACAATGTGATGACTAAAAATAAAAAATATATAATCACTTCAATAAATGCAGAAAAAAACACGTGACAAAATTTACATCCTTTTATAAAAATAATTCACTGCAAACTAGGAATAGCAAGAAACTTTCTTAACCTAATAAAAACTATATAGAGGAAGCCTAGAGCCAAGATCACACATAATGATAAAACACTGAATGCTTTTAAGATGAAAAGCAAGGCACAGATGGAATCTGGAACAAGGCAAGGATGTCTGCTTTCACTATCCCTATTTAACGTTGTACTAGTGATCCTAACCAATACAATAAGGCAAGAAAAAGAAATAAAAGTCATAGAGACTGAAAAAATTTGTTATTATTAGGGAGTCTGCAGACTCCCTAATTTGTATACATTAAAAATCCCAAAGAATAAAAAAGGTTATTAGAAATAATCAATTCATTTAGCAAGGACCTAGAATACACGTTCAATATAAAAATCGTTTTTCTAGGGGTGCCTGGGTGGCTCAGTGAATTAAAGCCTCTGCCTTCAGCTCAGGTCATGATCTCAGGGTCCTGGGATCGAGCCCCACATTGGGCTCTCCTCTCAGCAGGGTGCCAGCTTCCTCCTTTCTCTCTGCCTGCCTCTCTGTCTACTTGTGATCTCTCTCTGTCAAATAAACAAATAAAATCTTTTAAAAAAATGTTTTTCTATATGCTAGTAATGAGCAGTTGGAAACTGAATATTTAAGACTCTAGGTTTAAAGAAAGCTTTTATCCTTTCCTGTGAATTTGAAGTGATTTCATTCAGGTCAAATCAATACAGGGTGTGTCTTCATTGATTAGAATATTTAATTTCTAGTTTCCTCTTTGTGGAACTATGATGGTCAAGTCACAGACATTAAAGCTGTTGGGGATTTTTATGTATGTAAATAACAAACAAGAATTCAGAGAGGTAAATGGCTTAGCAAACCACAAAACTAGTGCCAGAGTCCAGATAACTATTTTCTTTTTTG
Source organism: Mustela putorius furo (assembly GCF_011764305.1). Lineage (NCBI taxonomy): Eukaryota > Metazoa > Chordata > Mammalia > Carnivora > Mustelidae > Mustela > Mustela putorius. The sequence continues at coordinate 18,287 of NW_025421484.1, forward strand.
AGAAAAAAATTTCTTTTTTCATTTGGGAGGTTCCCGCTTCTTATGGCCCCTGTTAATGTTGGCAAATATGTCAACGCACTAGTCAAATGCCAATACATTTTAAGTCTTCTCCACTATCATCTTTAAAAAATAATTGTGAAAGTGGTTGTACTGATAAAAGCATTGCAGTTTAAAAATACATCTTTGAGGTTATAAATGTTAAACAATTTCATAATCTCTAGAACTTACTGTCTACTCATAATTCTTACTAAGAAAATTCTCAGTTTAGTAGCTTTTGGGGACCCCCTGAGAAAAGTCAGTGGGAGGAAATTCACCTTTCATCGAACACAAACATTAAAAGAAACATCTTTTTTTCTTTTTTAAAAAAAATTAACATATAATGTATTATTTGCTTCAGGGGTACAGGTCTGTGAGTCATCAGTCTTACACAATTCACAGCACTCACCATAGCCCATACCCTCCTCAATGTCCATCACCATCTCTACCCACCCTCATCCCCTCCAGCAACCCTCTATTTGTTTCCTGTGATTAACAGTCTCTTATGGCTTGTCTCCCTCCCTGGTTCCATCTAAGGGAGGGAAAAAATGAAAGAAGAAACACCTTAATCAAGTATGACATAAAAAGATCACAGGCATCACTGAGGAAAAACAAACAATTAAAAATAAGAATGCCCCACGCTGCCTTTTAACCTGTTTTCCATTCTTTCCTAGAAACTAAATCGCACCCGTTAAGAATACAAAGGAAAGGCTTCGTTGGTTCCTGGCCTGTTTTTCTGTCTGATTAGACAGTAAAGAAGTAAAGCCTGCACCTTAGAGCCAGCCAGGCAGGCCTGTATCTATGTCCTGACACTAGCCCTGTGACCTTGCTTAAATCCTCTTGCCTCAATTTTTTCTCTCTAACATGTGTATCAGTAGTTATCCCAAAGAAGTGTGTACAGATTAAATGAGGTCATTTGTGTAAAGGGCCTGGAATGGTACTGGGTACATAATAAAACCTCATGCATTTCATATGCTATTTCTCTTCTCTTGATGATCTACAGATAAACTCTAAGATATGCAAGTATTAAGATATAAATGTTCTTATATGTCTTTTGTAAATTGGACTTGCTGACTTTCAAATCTGCTACTTGTTACTTTAAAATTCTTAAACACTCTCTTTGTAGTCATGGGATTCATTATTTGTACATACAGGTATTTATTAATTCTTCAACATTGTAACCATTCTTAATTTAATTCAGACTCTGGAAACTTGCGTTAACCTTTCAAAATCTGCAGAGATGATTATGCTTACTTGGAATTTTTTGTTGCTTAGCTAGAGTAATCTTGTTCTAAGTACGCTGAAGAAAGTAAGTTATGATTTCTGCATCTCAAATTTGAGGTTTTGACACAGTTTTTATACCCACAAGCCTCATAAATTCCTCTAACAGTGTAATTCTTGTGTGCTGTTTTCATTATTCTGGAATCCTAATTCCAATTGTTAAACCCACGTGTTTCCATCAATTTGTGGTCAGTTCCCATTCATTGTTTCCAGTCAGGAACCACACCCTACTAAGAGACATTCTAGCCAAGTCTTCTTCCTTGTTCCCCCAAGCTGCCATTTTATGATAACACCTGTACTTATTTCGATTCTTTGTCATACCTATCCTGGTCCATTTCTGCTTCTCATATATTTCTGTTTTGTTCGCTGCTGTGCTGTGTTCTATTTATGTATTTATTGATTTAGCCCCATCTCTAGCTCATTTTGGTCAAGATACTGAATTCATTTCTTTTGTTTCACAGATCTCACAAACTGTAGCCTTAACTTCGCTCACTGTCTGATCTCTGTCTCCCAGTTTGCTTTCCAGAAAATTGTCGGTTCACATCTGTCTTGATGATTTCTTGCCCTCATCAGCTAACTACATCCTGATTCTTCTACTTCTTCTGGATCCAAGAAGAATTTACTACTTACATTCCTAAATATTTGTTGAGTGAATGGTGTTCTATAAAGATGTTCTCAAGTATCTAAGGTCACATTATATCAGTTAAATCAAGTGATAATCTCACAATATTTCCTTAGTCTTCTTCTCTTCCTTCCAGTGAATCAATATTGTCAAGAGGACCAGTGGCAGAAAGAAGCATATACGCATAATGCTATGAGGGATAATATTTGCATTAGAATTTGAGCCTCTTTTTTTCTTCTTCTTCTTCTTTTTTTTTCCCCTAGAGTCTGCACTGATCATTATAGTAATGATCCAGGCTTTATTAATCCTTATATTGCCAATTATACAAATATGGTCACCTCAATAAAATGTGCAGAAGAAGTTTTGCCTGTTTCCACAGAGAATGTAATTAATGTAATATCATAATAAAAATAATCTGCTCTTTAAAAAAAACAAACTTCTCTTTCATGATATGATAAAAATTCTGTAAAGAAATAAAAATCTAAACTATGTTTTTTAGATTTCATCCAATGAAAATCTGAAATAAATTTTAATTATATTTATCTCTATCCTTTCTTAAAATTAATAATATAAAAATATAGCCAATTTAACATGAAGGTTTTAGTTATTTTTAATTGGGTGTTACTTGCATCTCCTAAAAAGCTTTATGTAAAAAAAAAAAAGAAGTTTTTAAATAGAAGATAGTACATATCAGAATTATCTTTCTTGTAAATACAACAGAAAATAATAAAGCAGAGTTAATTTAACACTTTTTGTATTTAAAATCCTGAATCAAATATAATAAGATTATTTTTCTTCTGAATATTTGTTTTACAGAAAGTTACAATTAAATAACCTGTTTGGATGAAAACTGCAAAATAAGTTGGGGCTGTCAGGTGGCAAAGGATTAAGATGGCTGAAGGGGGATGGAGCAGAGCCCAAGCCTTGCTCTTTCTGTCTGCTACTACACTGAGTTTCTCTCGGAACCTAAATAAAATAAAACCAATGTGCAGAATTGATGAAGGACATTATTACAGAAGTTGCTGTTTGTAGTATATTGAGAATAAATCTGGGAAACAAAAAATAAGTCAGTTCTAGGAATAAAGATCAGATTTGTATGTGTGTGTGTGTGTGTATGCGTGTGTGCGCGCGTGCACAAGAGATTTAGAGCTCATAAATAACTGTATAAAACAAAAAAGAACTATAAATTAAACAGCTCTTCTGCCCTAAAGATGGTTTTATATTATTGCTCCCTTTTTAGTTTTAGAGTGACTCCCTAAAGGACCACTTCTAATTACTGAAGATATAACAAGATTTATTTCAAATGTTATATATACACTCATGACCAATAATTTAGTTGCATCACCTGTGACTTCTGTGAATTTCACTTGAACTTAAGGGCTTTAAGATATAATTACCAGAAAAATCTAATGTGAAAATCTAATCACAATAAGCCTCCCAAGATACATCTAAAACTGGGGGTGGGAGCTGTTCTTTAGAGAACATGGAAAGTAGCTCTAACTCAGATAGTATCCTGTGTGTGTTTGGCAAAAATCTAGCAAAAGGTCCCTTGCAGAGTACATTCATTACATGTCTGTGGGATTAATTAATTGATTAAAGTTTACATTTGAAGATATTTTTATGTACCCAACATTTACAAAAATTGCTTATGCCAATGAGTAAAGCGCCATGCAACTCTGAGATTTTAGTCAAAATCTTTGTTGACTTGATGTGAGGTGATTTGAGCTCTTTAATGAGCAAAGGAAAACAAAATCTGGGGGCACAGTGCAATTCTACTGGAGGTGTCTAACTGGTTGTGATACAGGTCTCGTTAAGATACGAAGCAGTATGTGTAAGTAAAACACACATAGACACGTGACATGCAACTTTGGGATGCTGAAAGATAGAAATGTGTGTGGTGAAAAGCATATACATACCTGCCAAAACACTGCCAATGATGACACAAGTGTAACCATGTGAACTTTGTGACCTCCTAATGCTTTATGGAAAATGAACAAAAGTGAACATCCTAAGACAAGGATTAATCTAGTAACATGGAACAGGTTGAAAGGCGGCAGCAGAGCAGAAAATAATAAATTATGATTAGGGAAGCACTGCCTTTTTCTTTACTATAGGAAACGAAAGAAAATCATTTTTAAAAAAATTTTGTTACCCAGTATTTCATGAAATGTATCATCTTTTATGTTCTCTCAAATAATTACATTTACTTCAAATCTTGACTCAGATTTTCCCTTTTTAATGAGACCTTCCTTAATCACCCTTGTCAAAATTCTCATTCCCCATCTCTGTGCCATCAATTTCTCTTACTATATTTTACTTTCTCTATTTTTTTTTTTTAGTTTATTTATAGCACTTATCGTCAGTACATTCTAGCCTATGATATACTGTATTGTCTACTGCTTATGGTTTGCTGCTTGGCCCACTACAATTAAGCTCCCTCAAAAAATAAGATGTTTGGATATTTTGTTTCCTGATGTGTCCCACATACTTAAAACAGTACTTGGAACCTGGAATATAGTGGGAATGCAATAAAGTTTTTTTGAGGAAATTTGAAGAAATCATCCAGTTAGTATGAAAACTGCCATGACCCTCAAAAGACTTGCTCAGTAAGTATTTAAAAGTGCAATAATTGAATACGAAGGACTCTAAAGGAAAGCATTCTGTGATGTCAGAAGAAGGTTATCAAGTGCTAAAAGTGGAGTAGGAAGCAATCAGGGCAGAGAAAATGGGAATGAAGTAATAAAAGAAAAAGTGTTAAATGAAAAGTAGGAGTGCCTTGAAGAAGAGAGAACAATCTAATTAGATGCTTCAGGGCTTCAATATACTTGAATATGATGTGAATAATGATCCTAGATTTTGAACCTTAATGTCTCTGAAATATCTATGCTACTCAGTTATTATACAGTAAGATTCTTCAGGAATACCTTTCTGGAAAGAAGTCTTAAAAATGCTATGTAACCCAAGAATAAAGTTTGATATATTTTAAAAACATATTTTCCTTTGTTTTCTTTTGCTATCAAAAATTGTTTCTTTTGCCAGCTCCCATAGGCTCTTAGTGCGAAAAGGTCGGTGAACTGCTTTCTGATGCAGTGGCTTTAAACTTGACTACAGACTAGAGTGATCTGGAGAGTTTCTAAAATAGCCTGACCAGTTAAATGAGAACTCTGGGGGTGAAATCTAGACATGGGGTTTTTTTTTTTTAATTTTTTATTTTTTATAAACATATATTTTTATCCCCAGGGGTAAAGGTCTGTGAATCACCAGGTTTACACACTTCACAGCACTCACCAAATCACATACCTTCCCCAATGTCCATAATCCCACCCCCTTCTCCCAAACCCCCTCCCCCCAGCAACCCTCAGTTTGTTTTGTGAGATTAAGAGTCACTTATGGTTTGTCTCCCTCCCAATCCCACCTTGTTTCATTGATTCTTCTTCTACCCACTTAAGCCTCCATGTTGCATCACCACTTCCTCATATCAGGGAGATCATATGATAGTTGTCTTTCTCTGCTTGACTTATTTCGCTAAGCATGACACACTCTAATTCCATCCATGTTGTTGCAAATGGCAAGATTTCATTTCTTTTGATGGCTGCATAGTATTCCATTGTGTATATATACCACATCTTCTTGATCCATTCATCTGTTGATGGACATCTAGGTTCTTTCCATAGTTTGGCTATTGTGGACATTGCTGCTATAAACATTCGGGTGCATGTGCCACTTTGGATCACTACATTTGTATCTTTAGGGTAAATACCCAATAGTGCAATTGCTGGGTCATAGGGCAGTTCTATTTTCAACATTTTGAGGAACCTCCATGCTGTTTTCCAGAGTGGCTGCACCAGCTTGCATTCCCACCAACAGTGTAGGAGGGTTCCCCTTTCTCCACATCCTCACCAGCATCTGACATTTCCTGATTGTTGATTTTAGCCATTCTGACTGGTGTGAGGTGATATCGCATTGTGGTTTTGATTTGTATTTCCCTGATGCCGAGTGATATGGAGCACTTTTTCATGTGTCTGTTCGCCATCTGGATGTCTTCTTTGCAGAAATGTCTGTTCATGTCCTCTGCCCATTTCTTGATTGGATTATTTGTTCTTTGGGTGTTGAGTTTGCTAAGTTCTTTATAGATTCTGGATACTAGTCCTTTATCTGATATGTCGTTTGCAAATATCTTCTCCCATTCTGTCAGTTGTCTTTTGATTTTGTTAACTGTTTCCTTTGCTGTGCAAAAGCTTTTGATCTTGATGAAATCCCAGTAGTTCATTTTTTCCCTTGCTTCCCTTGCCTTTTGCGTTGTTCCTAGGAAGATGTTGCTGCGGCAGAGGTCCAAGAGGTTGCTGCCCGTGTTCTCCTCAAGGATTTTGATGGATTCCTTTCGCACATTGAGGTCCTTCATCCATTTTGAGTCTATTTTTGTGTGTGGTGTAAGGAAATGGTCCAATTTCATTTTTTCTGCATGTGGCTGTCCAATTTTCCCAGCACCATTTATTGAAAAGGCTGTCTTTTTTTCCATTGGACATTCTTTTCCTGCTTTGTCGAAGATTAGTTGACCATAGATTTGAGGGTCTATTTCTGGGCTCTCTATTCTGTTCCATTGATCTATGTGTCTGTTTTTGTGCCAGTACCATGCTGTCTTGATGATGACAGCTTTGTAATAGAGCTTGAAGTCCGGAATTGTGATGCCACCAACGTTGGCTTTCTTTTTCAATATCCCTTTGGCTATTCGAGGTCTTTTCTGGTTCCATATACATTTTAGCATTATTTGTTCCATTTCTTTGAAAAAGATGGATGGTACTTTGATAGGAATTGCATTAAATGTGTAGATTGCTTTAGGTAGCATAGACATTTTCACAATATTTATTCTTCCAATCCAGGAGCATGGAACATTTTTTTCCATTTCTTTTGTGTCTTCCTCAATTTCTTTCATGAGTACTTTATAGTTTTCTGAGTATAGATTCTGTGTCTCTTTGGTTAGGTTTATTCCTAGGTATCTTATGGTTTTGGGTGCAATTGTAAATGGGATTGACTCCTTAATATCTCTTTCTTCTGTCTTGCTGTTGGTGTAGAGAAATGCAACTGATTTCTGTGCATTGATTTTATATCCTGACACTTTACTGAATTCCTGTATAAGTTCTAGCAGTTTTGGAGTGGAGTCTTTTGGGTTTTCCACATATAGTATCATATCATCTGCGAAGAGTGATAATTTGACTTCTTCTTTGCCGATTTGGATGCCTTTAATTTCCTTTTGTTGTCTGATTGCTGAGGCTAGGACCTCTAGTACTATGTTGGATAGCAGTGGTGATAATGGACATCTCTGCCGTGTTCCTGACCTTAGCGGAAAAGCTTTCAGTTTTTCTCCATTGAGAATGATATTTGCGGTGGGTTTTTCATAGATGGCTTTGATGATATTGAGGTATGTGCCCTCTATCCCTACACTTTGAAGAGTTTTGATCAGGAAGGGATGTTGTACTTTGTCAAATGCTTTTTCGGCATCTATTGAGAGTATCATATGGTTCTTGTTCTTTCTTTTATTGATGTGTTGTATCACATTGACTGATTTGCGGATGTTGAACCAACTTTGCAGCCCTGGAATAAATCCCACTTGGTCGTGGGACACAACAAAGGCAGTCCTGAGAGGAAAATATATAGCGGTACAAGCCTTTCTCAAGAAACAAGAAAGGTCTCAGGTACACAACCTAACCCTACACCTAAAGGAGCTGGAGAAAGAACAAGAAAGAAACCCTAAGCCCAGCAGGAGAAGAGAAATCATAAAGATCAGAGCAGAAATCAATGAAATAGAAACCAAAAAAACAATTGAACAAATCAACGAAAGTAGGAGCTGGTTCTTTGAAAGAATTAATAAAATTGATAAACCCCTGGCCCGACTTATCAAAAAGAAAAGAGAAAGGACCCAAATAAATAAAATCATGAATGAAAGAGGAGAGATCACAACTAACACCAAAGAAATACAAACTATTATAAGAACATACTATGAGCAACTCTACGGCAATAAATTTGACAATCTGGAAGAAATGGATGCATTCCTAGAAACATATAAACTACCACAACTGAACCAGGAAGAAATAGAAAGCCTGAACAGACCCATAACCAGTAAGGAGATTGAAACAGTCATTAAAAATCTCCAAACAAACAAAAGCCCAGGGCCAGACGGCTTCCCGGGGGAATTCTACCAAACATTTAAAGAAGAACGAATTCCTATTCTCCTGAAACTGTTCCAAAAAATAGAAATGGAAGGAAAACTTCCAAACTCATTTTTGAGGCCAGCATCACCTTTATCCCAAAACCAGACAAGGATCCCACCAAAAAAGAGAGCTATAGACCGATATCCTTGATGAACACAGATGCGAAAATACTCAACAAAATACTAGCCAATAGGATTCAACAGTACATTAAAAAGACATGGGTTTTTTTTTTAAGCACCCCACGTGGTTCCAGTATGCAGCCAAGTTTGACAACTTTGACAAACATTCTCTGTCTGCTGACTTACTGATGAAGGTTTGTCAACCCTTGAAACTTGACTTCCTGGAGAATTCTCTGAACCTGGGGGCTAACCATTATCTGGGAGCTAATCAGCCATCTATCCCAAACAGGCTGCAAGAGTGTGCCTAGCAGTGTGTCTTTAACTCTAGAATACCTAAGAATCACTCAGAGAGTGTATTACAATGTGAACTCCTACGCCTGACCTCTAGAGATTCTGATTCAGGAAGTCTGGGTGGGCCTGAAAGTTTTCTTTCTCATGAATGAGCTTCTCATTAGTGAAGTTTGGAAGGTTGAAAGCGATTTCCCTAGAGAAAGGGCATTTTGGGATTCAGTCCTGTGGAAATAGCTCTGGGGGAAATACAGTGGGGATATTATTAAATTACACCCCAAACTTTTTATTCTGGGTCTCCTGTGAACTTCAACAATTTATTCTCAAAATCTTCAAGGATGACTCAAGTGCAAGTTGGATGCTTCAAAAGAACCATAGGCTGGAACAGGTCATAGTCCTCTACGAGTAACCAATAGAGTCAGCCCCATATCAGTTACATCCATGTGTGACATGCCTCCAACTTTGTGTTATTTGTTTCTGATTGCTCACCTTCTGTTTCAATAACATTTGGTTCATGAATGTGTCTTCAGGCACCTCACAAGAGCAGCAGCATAGTTAGTAACTCTCGCTCTTGCTAGATTGTGCCCGTCATTTATCTTCAAAATTCCACCTAGCAGATCATCAATCACACATGATATATGTATAGAATTCTTAATGGTAACATTCATGGTTCCCACATTTGGAGTTATAATTCCACATGGAAACTGTGACGTGAAAGAACGTAGAACTAGCATTGGTTAATATAATATAGTAAATCAGTTCAACAGTGAATCAAGGCAAAAATCATCCTCAACTTGCCACAAATCTCTCAGAGTGTCTCTTTGTGGTTTTGCTACCATTAAATATTGCTTTTATTGTCTTTAGATAAGGCAATAAAATACTGGGAAAGGTACCAAGTGATTTTCCCAAATGCATCCGTTGTTAGGGGCATGGTCCTAGGTCCTATGACCCATATGGGATATCATTTCTACTTAACACTGAAGAGGTCTTGAAGAAAACTGTTATTTCAAGTGAAAACAAAAGGAATCTCCAGCTGGGGCTAAAAAGAGGAGTTGAAGAAGTTGTTGGTGACACCATTAAAATGAATTCTCTCTGGATATAATCTCTCTTCTCTTTTGATATAATATTGCCACTAAATGATAACGTATGCAAGGATGAGGCTTTGTCACTTGCTATGTATTTCTGCATTTGTCAAATTAGCAACTTTCTTGTCCAGGTATGTTGGGAGGGAATAATTCAGAAGCAGATTTTTGTCTAGTAAAAATCCTTTTTTCCAGTACTAGGAAATGCAAGTTATATTAACATGAGATCAAAATCTTATATGTCTCTATAAATGTGAAACAACTCACCTTTAACCATATATCAGAAACTTTTCACATAGTTGTAGCTTAATATTTTTCATAATACTTTGGTTATTGCCAAGAAGTTTATGTGGTCCCAATACTACCTTAAAGCACCCACAATTCTTTCCTCCTGATTTGTTGGCTTCCATTTCCTGGAGGACATTTCTGCATTCTTAGGTGATGAACCATGGCTAAAAAACACCTGTTATTGTGCTGATTCCTAAAAGACTCAGGATGCCATAAACATATTTCTTTCTGCCTCGGATCTTTTATAATATTTTAATTGTTTTTAAACATCTTGTAGATTTACTGGTCTGGAACCACCATTTATCTGGAACTACCATTTATCTAGTTCTAGCTGTCCCTCCAACCGGAATTAACAGCATAACCTACAAACTGCAGCAAAGTTCTGAGTGTCCCAGAATCTTTCATCTACTTGTTCACTGCCCTCCTACAGTTTTCCACTATTACTCCCATCAAGAGGAGACACAGACTACTTTTCCTCTTAGAGGTCTGGGCATGGGTGGCTGTATATCGTATCTCAGGGCTGCTGGTCAGACAGACTGTGGCTCTAAGCGGAAGCCATATGGCAACAGGCTGACTTCTCTGTGTTGAGTTCTGCACCTGTTACTCAGTGGGAGGATGCTCTTTTAGTGTTTATGTTCTTAGAGCTATTTTAATTTTCTTCATGGCTACTTCTCTGTGACTCACTGTTGGCTGCCTGCTCTCTCTCACTACTACTTCCAAAATTCAGATAATTTAAGCAACTGAGAGTTATTCAATATAAGTTTCTATGAGCTTTGCTTCATCTCTCAATCATTTACATTTATTTTTAGTTTGAGTGGAACACAAAGGACATACACTCTTAGTTAAATTCTTCCCTGATCCGCCAATGAGAGACAGGAATTTGGAAAATCTGTGGGAGGAAGTGGAACCTCTTGGAGAGATGAAACAGGAAGATCATCACTCCATGGTCTGTTTGGGGGCAAGTCTGCTTCCTGTGTAGCTGCAATTTGTGGCATGACAGTGGATGTTGTCAAATATACTTCCTTTCCATTATTCTCCAAAGGTGACTATGGTAATGGATCTGTCTAAAAAAAATGCTTTTATGTAGTTAGCCAAGGGATCACTTGGGCCACATTTAAATTAAAGTAAAACTTGTCATATATCATCCGTAGAGCATACTCAAGACTAAAATCAGTGGGGGGAGCCAAAGGAAATTATTTTTGAACTCTGGTGCTTTTTCATATATATGAATAGCTTTATAAATACATCCGAAGAATTATTTCAAAAGTGGTGAGCCCTTTTGAGCATCAGCAAAGGTACATGTGTTAACTTGCTGGCTTTGTCAAATGAGGAAATGATTTTTCACCTTTTCCTTAATTGGACTTGGCTGCTACATTATGAGGGACAGCAGCTTGTTAAGGGGGTTCAGCAGGCTAAGATTTGGTGACCAGTTCCTTGCTTGTTGGTCTTTCTCTCTTTTCTTTTCTTTTCTTTTCTTTTCTTTTCTTTTCTTTTCTTTTCTTTTCCTTCTTTCTTTCCTTGGCTAATAAATTAATGTAGTGGCATCTGGGGAGCACAAGGATGAACTCATAAATCTCCCCAAATATTTCCTCCAGTGGAATGCTAATGTCTGAAATCTCTCAAGACCTAGAGGATTAACTCTTATTAAAGTACCACCTAGAAAAGTGATGACTCATATGCATATTAATTTGAATTATTTTTACTTATTTGGTTACTAATTATAGTCATTTTAAATTATTATTATTTAAATTCTCAGATACTTTCTGAGAACAGTTTTTAATAAAAGATAAAGGTAAAGAAAATATGAAGACAGATTTGGCTGGGGAAGGATTAGCAGTGTGCACAAAGGAGAAACTAAGTAAAATGGATAGAATCATTTTTTCTATTTTTAATTGACTTGGGCTCTCATATGTGGGCAGTTTCTGGGAGGAGGTACAAAGTGACCTATGATTTTCTATCCTGTTTAAAGAAAAACATCCTGAACTCAGGGCACAGTTGGCTCTCAGAGCTGATCTGGGGTAGAATTCCACATGTTTTTACTAGGCTTAAGGGTAAAAAATGGATTTAGGCTGTTTTTCTTTCAATTGGTTCTCTTAGTTCAATTTCTGTACTAAGATATTTAAGATATGTGATAGATATAAATTTGTAGATTTTGAAAACCAATCTCTGGTCTGGAAATACACCATAAGTCAACTACACTTTTCTTTCTGAGGACTTAGAATACATAACTGACTCCTGTTTTCGACCTTTTCACTGGCGGTGTGACTCTTGACACTAGTACTGTCTGTCGAGTCTGTCCGCAACAGCACAGCGATAGTGCAATATACTCCGCAGTTTGCTCCCAGACCTGCCAAGAACACATTGTATATATGTTGAGATGAAGTTGTTTTATATCCAAACCAAAATGTCTATTTTAAAAACACATTTTATATATGTTTACTAATTGGTAAACAGAAAGACTGTATCTAGAAGTCTCCCTATTTTGTGGAAAGGACTTACCTGAAATATTTTCTACTTGTGAGTAAAAACAGAAATGTTGTTCAACAACATGCATTTTTTGAGTAGTCAGATAAAAATAATTACAAGAAAAGCTATTAATAAATTAAAATACCTGGCATAGTCTTTATCATTTAATTCACAATTAGCTCAAAACAAGCTGAAAGGATGGAGGACTCAAACGTCCATGCTTCATAAAATGTCAAGTTAAATGCCTAACTGTGAACCAGATTGCTTACAATACAGGCCTTTCAACTGTAAATATCAAATGCATAAAGGACGGCGTGAATCTTTTAACTTTATAAAGATGGCATGTGGACTTTAACATTTTGGGAAAATTAAGTCCCTTACTAACATTTATGAGGAGGCATGCATTTAAGCATTACTCTGGACCTCTGTTGATTAATTATGTGGATGCCGAAATGTCATACATCAGAGTCAAGCATGATGTTAAAGGTCTTGGTTAAAGAAAGACTTAAATGACTTCTCAAAATAATTTAAAATAATATTGAAAATAAGAGCTTATTCAAATTTTTCCAGATAACAAGTGGAATTCTGTTTTTAAAACAAATGGAAGGAACTTGGCTCCACTATCTTAAAAAGTAAGTGTTAGACTCGGTCATTTCTAAAGCTCTGGGATGTAGCATTCTGTGTAATTATAAATATTATCATTTCTTTCATCAAAGCACTAAGGATTTTACCAAATTTCAAAAAATCACAGTAATTATTCCTCAGAGGATATTGTCCCTAGTTAGGAAACAATAGAAAAATGACAGAGATTAAGTGAATTGTTCATGTGTTAAAGAGGCTTTGGGTTTGAATAGATTTAGAATAACATCCTTTTGTTTATGTCTCAGTTGTTAGGTAATGTTTCTCCTGACATTTGTTCTAAAGAACAAACAAATCTCAAATCTCCTTTTACTTAGATGTTCATTTCAAAATTAACATAAGAATCATGTCTATATTTATTTGGCTATGTCCTCTCAAAGTCCAAGTTTTTATGATGTAGCCTTTCTAATATGCTGCGTTTTAGACTTGTGTTCCGTCATATGATGAAAACAAACAAAATAAATGAGGGTAGACTTCGAGGACATCAGCCAAACCACTTGGCTCCACATCTTGCTCATTTTAAGGATGATGTGAGAAAATAAATTACTTTAAATCAAACACCTTGGCTTCTTGTTCACAAATTACTGGGGGGGTGTGTAGTGTGGAAATGCCATCATTTCATGAGTGAGGGCAGATGGTTAGACAAGTCATGGGCTCAGAAAACATTTTTGTTCAGAAATGGAAGTGTTGTACTAGAATAAAATAGAGTTCTAACTACAGACTATCTAACAAGATAAGTCACAGAAAAAATAACAGATAACAGCCAAACCAGGACCGATAATAAGGCAGTCTGTTAGTGATACTGATCGAAAAGGAAAAACTTTGCTACTTTTCCAGGTAGCCGGCTTCATCTTCTTTCATTTCTTCAGGACCATAGATTGCCGAGTCATTCATGAACTTGTTCCTTCTTTCACCATGTCTAACTCCTGTTGATAACAGCATATTCTCCTGAATCATAATTGCCAATGGAACTATCTCCAAGCTGATCACCTAGTAAAAGATGGTCCCTTTGTCATCAAATGAACGGACACTCATTTGCTGGAGTGGAAAAGAGTGTGGAAATCCTTCTTACACATTTACACTGTGTTATCAACCACTGGTAAGAATGTGTTTCTCCCAGAAAAATAAATGAAACAAGATGGGATTGGGAGGGAGAGAAAAAACCATAAGTGACTCTTAATCTCACAAAAACAAACTGAGGGTTGCTGGGGGGAGGGGGGTTGAGAGAGGGTGGTGGGGTTATGGACATTGGGGAGGGTATGTGCTATGGTGAGTGCTGTGAAGTGTGTAAACCTGGTGATTCACAGACCTGTACCCCTGGGGATAAAAATATATTATATGTTTATAAAAAAAGAAATTAAAAAAAAAAAAAAGAATGTGTTTCTCCCGGTAAGGAATCTAAAGGGAACACCAAATTCAATTGCATCTGAGTTATCCCTTTACCGTAAAGAGCTCTGTTATGATTTAAATTGTGTCTCCCAAGAAGATATGTCAAAGTACTCACCCCCAGTACTTGAAATGTGACCTTACTTAGAAACAGATATAAGTGAAGAGGAGATCATCCTTAATTAAGCAGGGGAAGACCTTAACCCAGTAAGAATCGTGTCCTTATAAAATGAGAAGAGATGGAAAGCATGCCGCATGAAGGCAGAGACAGGCAGAGAGAAGACAGGAGGGGATGATGGAAGCAAAGCTGGAGCCTTGCAGCTGTAAGCCAGGGGTAGCCTGTCACACCAAGAAGCCAGAAGAGCACAGCTCTTGATTTCAGACTTGTCATTTCTAGAATTGTGTAAGAATAACTTTCTGCTGAATTTCTGATCTTTTGTTACAGAAGCCATGGGAAGCTCATACAAGTTCATTTAGTTTTCTCTACTTGGGTATTTCTATATGTAGTTGAGTCTATGTCTCAATTCCAACTTAAATTCTCATTTATATTGTAATCTCTCGAAGTGCGAAGTCCACAAATTCTACCTCCTCATTTTTTCCTCACTTTAAATTCCTTTTACCACATCATTTGGCTTGGTTCCCTGTTGAATGCAGGGATTCAAAGATTGCGTTGTCTTACTGAGCCTCATATTACAAATATAGTAAAAATAAATGAACAAATGATAGAATGACAGAAAAATGCCAATATTTTGAGGGTTAAGTTCAGGTCCTGTTTCCTTACAATATGTTTGTAAAATAATAAAATGTAGAAAGTTGAATCTCTTTTATACCTATATTATGAAAATATATGTAGAATGCCCTAGGAATTTCTGTTATGGTTAAAGAATGTGACAGAAATGTTTAGACACAATGCAAGATGGACAAGATAACTACCAAAAACACATTTTAAAACACAGCATAAAGCCACCATGATTAAAATATCATGGTCCCGATGTCAGAATAAAAAGACATGCCGATGGAAAAGTACAAAATTCAAAAGCTTTGTCATCAGAACTTTAGATTTTGATTTTGATTTTTGATTTTGATTTCAGTTCAGTACAGAGAGGGAGATTTGTTCATTTGCTCATTCTAGGAACCCTGGTTACCTATTTAAGAATGTGAATGCTGGATGCCCACCTCATGCCATAGTCTATGATTTTAGGAGGCAACTTAACAATTTAAAAAGTAATAATGCCCAACATGGATCATTGTCAGTGAAATAGCCCCTCTTATACTCTGCTGGAAAGTAACTGTGATCTTCCTGAGGTACAATCTGGTAAGGTGTGCAAAGAACTTTTAAAAACGCATCTCCTTTCTTCTTTGGTTACTACACTAAGGAGCTTTAACGTCTGCAAATATTCTAGTAGCGGGAGAGCAATGTCTCTTCAACCGTAACACCCCAGACTTTATTGTGCACAGGAGTCACCTTGTTCGGATCTCGTTCGGATGGCAGATTCTGACCCAGGAGCCTTGGTGTGAGGCCAGAGATTCTGTATTTCCTTCTAATTCCCAGGGGATGCCTATGAACCTAGTCAGGGGGCCCCATCTTGAACAGCAGTGAAGTTTAGACTATTGTGGGAAATACCCTGCAAAGGCCCAAGACACATATATATGAAGTCTAAATAGCAAGTTAAGTACATTTATTCCTTAACCTTTTCCCTCTTTCTTCCTCCTATTAAAACTCTTGATATCGGTAGTTTACAGAGAAAATAGTTTCACTACAACAGTGTCTCTGGGGCTTCAGGCTCATTATTTCTTGGCCCTGGGAAAGTTTCTACTTGCAATTGCCCTAAAAACATTCTTAAATCTGGCTTCTATCACTGAGTTAAACTCTACTGTCTGAGAGAGGAGAAAGGTATGAAAAGCTCAATTGGGGCCATTCGGGCAAATTTAAAAGCTCTTCAATTCACTGACCCTTTTGGGATGAGCCAAATCCACTATCGGTCCTGTGGAGAGACTGAGCAGCCCTTACT
Organism: Mustela putorius furo; assembly: GCF_011764305.1. Taxonomy (NCBI): domain Eukaryota; kingdom Metazoa; phylum Chordata; class Mammalia; order Carnivora; family Mustelidae; genus Mustela; species Mustela putorius. Next base: position 34,715 of record NW_025421484.1, read on the forward strand.
GCTCTGCACTCTGAACAGCAAAGCTTCTTACAACACTTCCTTTGACCACCTCCAAATTTGAACATGACAAGGGTGTAGCTCAGATATAAGGCAATATAAGAAAGTAGGAATAACTTTTTGAATACAACACCTTCTGTACTAGAGAAATGAAAGGTTCTGACTGTTTTAAACCTAAACATTCCTGAGGGTAACAGCCCTCATAGTGGCTTGCTAAGAAGTGCTGAGTGTTAGGGGCAGGCAGTTAAAGAAAGAGCCTGCAGAAGTTGGGGGGGGAAGGCCAAAAGAGTTTGAAAAATGCCTCAGGTGATTCGACCACGGGTTCCACCCACTTTCACCTACAATGCCTCCCGGTGGGTTCTGAGTCACTATTCCAGAGAGAGACAACAGGATGAAAATTGTATTTTATGTTAAAAGAGCATCCAAACTTATGCCCCTCTTTTTGGGATTTGAAAACGTCTGACGAATTCAATACGGTGGTAAAACTCAGTCACTTACAAAAAGGCAGATCATTTACCAACCTGCACATTGTGCTGGCCTTTGAGCGCATTTTCTAGCCTAGTAGTAGTTCCCAATTAAAGAGCTGTCTCAGCATGGAATTATTTCAGCAAAATCTTCCTTCTACACCAAACTAAAATTCTGTGCCACAATTACAAATGGCAATTTGATGGATGAGGTTCTGATGTTGAAATATATTTGATGTCTTTTTCCTAGGGAGCTTTATAACATATTTTCATTTAAATACATTGAATTTGTTAGACCAGCTACACAGGGCTCTCCATATTGAAGAGGGTCAAACGCCACTTGAACTTCAAGGATACATAAGGAAAGTGAAATAAGGTACAGTATCCACAGTACACCCACTGAATATAAAATATATATAAGCACAAGCATTCTTTCGTCTCAAACATGAAATAGGATTTTAGTTTTTATTTCTCTAATACAAATTTCAGAACCTTTTGGCACAGGTTTCATTTTCAGCTTGGATTTCATTGTTACCCTGTATGAGTTGTATTCTGAAGTGTAATGATATAGTTTAGGGATAGATTTATAAAGCCATTTTTTTTTCCATTTCCATGATCAATCATAACTACCAGAGTTGGTGAGCAAGTCCTCTGCTCATCCTGTGGTGAAATTTGTCCATATGAATAACATGCAAAAGCATACTTGTCTCAGTTGCTACTTCAAATATCTGGGTCCTCTGAGTCCTCTGATGTTAAACTAAACATGATCATTGAGTTCTTACTTTCCAGAGTCAACTCATATGTCTAAAATCAGTCACCTTGTAATAGCTTGAAACAAAGGAGGTTTCAGTCACTGGGTTTCAAACTTTTTTGATTGCAACCCCAGAACAAAAGATTTAATGCATACTGGAGATATAAATCCTTACTTTTCCTATGTGCAATTCCTGCTGATATTTCAATTCAATTTCCTTTGATTCTGGGTTGTTGTTGTTGTTTTTCTCTATTCTAACCTAATGGGGTATAGTTGATTATTTTAAAAATGACTAGCTTGTGCTCAAAATAATTTAAAATATTCTTATTTTATTTTTTAAAGATTTATATTGGGGGGGGGGGGCGGGGGAGAGGGAAAGAAGAAGACCTCAAGCAGACTCACTGCTGAGCATGGACCCTAACTTGGGGTTCCAACTCATTATCCTCAGATCATGACCTGAGCTGAAAACAAGAGTTGGGTGCTTAACTGATTATTCTGCCCAGGTGCCCCAGAATTCTAAGTTTTAAAACAAGAACATTTTGGAGGCAACCTGGGTGTCTCAGTCGGTTGAGCATCCAACTCTTGATTTCGGCTCAGGTCATGATCTCAGGGTCGTGGGATCAAGCCCTATGTCCAGCTCAGTGCTCAGCTGGGAGTCTATCTGAGATTCTCTCTCCTTCTGCCCCTCCCGCTTGTTCTCTCTGTCTCTCTCTAAAGTAAGTAAATAAGTAAATAATAAAATTTAGAATTTACTGTTGAAAAACAAGACTTCAAGTATGCTGGTATTGACTTACTCTTCTACCATCTATTTGTATTAACAAATCACTGAAAGAATTTTAAAGTATTTTATATATAAAAATTATAAAATTAAAGTTAAAGTCAAGTTTTTTCTCTCACAGTGTCAGTCTTGAATTGAATCCTTGTAACTTTCCTTTCAGACTCTACTTGACTGGTTGATTTTGGGGCAGGGTTAGAGAACTCGATGTAATGTACAAACACTAGTTAAAAGTTATAATTGATTAAGTGCCTTATTAAAACCAGTAACAAGACAAACGATCTAGGAATGTGCAACATCTGTATGTGGAAAACTTTAAACAAACATTGGAAAAAAGAAGAAGACATATTATTTTCTTGGATAAGAAGATACATTTTGACTGTCCCCAAATTAATCCATATGTTTATTGCATTTTAATAACACTATATATTTTTTTCTAATGCAGGCAAGATGATTATAAAATTCCTATAGAAAAATAAGAAGCAATAAAATTGCCAAGAAAATTTTGAAAAAGCCTAGTGATAAGGAATGACTATCCCTAGTGGATATTAAAACATTTTATAATGCCTAAATCATCAGAATGGCGCACATGAATAGATAAACAGATCAATGTAACTGCAAATAAAGTCCACATAGGGCTAAAGTCTGAGAATCAGGGTACATTTCAAGTCACTAGCAAAATAATCTATTATAAAGAAATAGAAAAAAAAAACTTCTGAAAAAAAATTAGGTTAGAACAACATCACATATCTTAGACAACAAGTAACAAATTTAAATATAACAAAGAAGCTATAAGTGTACTAACTGAAATGAGAAATTTTTTTCTATAATCTTGGAGTAAGTAAAATCCAAGCATGAAACATAATTCAGAAAACATTTACAAATTTGATAGCATAACAAGTTACACATTTTTGGAAGTGGGGGATTTGCATATGCATACAGTTCTCTCAAAATGCAGAGTATATCTGAAAGATTCACAGTAAACTGAAAGTGAGTGGCTGTTAGACATCCCATGAGTGGTAGAAAGACTTCTCACCATATATCCATTCATTCTTTAAATATATATCACTTATTAATTAAGAAGAATATAATATAAGGGAACATATACATATAATGCTGAAAAACAACATGGAAAGATTTTCTCTTTAATTTGCAGTATAACCAAGACAACTCAGGTTTGAAAGAAAAAACTTCCTTCTTGGGTGCTGCTATGCAATACCCTCTTTCAAGAAATTCCAAAGCTTCCCTCATCTCTACCTTATATGCCCTATATTAATACGTATAATCAGACAAAGGAAGAATGAAGAATATTCCTATATGAGAGCTGTCCCAGAGGTGAGAGCTCATGGGACTCAGCAATACAGATTGTAAGGGAAGGGAGTGGTGGAAGAAAAAGCTGGACAGGCAGGGCTCTGTAGTCTTTGTCAAGAGGGCTGCCTTGACCCTGGGCACTGCAGAGGGCCATTGAAGGGGAATGCAGTCATCTAGTTTGCCTTTTAGAGAGATGACTCTGGCAATAGAACAGAAAACTGATTATACGAAGGGGATGGGGGCGGTGGCAACACCAGTGAGGGGCTGCTGGGTGGGTGGGCTCTCCCATATCCCATACCACAGTAGGTTACAAAGTCTCTTTAATTAACCCCTCCAAGCAGTTTCTTTTCTTTCTTTCTTTTTTCATCACAGTTAATTAGAGTTAACTAATTACAAAGCAGAACTGTTCTACCAATGTTTCATCTATTTCATTTATACCTTGCAATAACGTCACGGCAGAGATAACATTCCTATCCCCCTTCAGTGGATGGAAAACTGTCAGGAAAGTTTCAGGGACATATCCACAATCACACAGTGAAGGATGGAAGTAGTGTGAGAGCAAGTGCTTGGGTCCAGGACCACCATGAGGCTGCTGTGGTTTGTTGTGGCCCAGGACTTCTGTGATGCCAGTTGAAGGGCTTCTCTGACTCTGGGATTGTCAATTTCAATCCAAGTGGCCACACTTTTTCCAAAGTTATCTGCATAAAGCACCACTTTCATCCTTACTTTTGTTTTGTTTTGTTTTGCCTTGTACTGTAGAGTAGCTCTCTCCTGCTCATTGCTGAAGTTTTCTTTATTTAGCATCTGTCCTATGGCCCTATCTTTGTTGAGGTGTTGGGTTTCCTAGTCCTTTAGGTATACTCAAATTCAAACTCCGCAGCAAGGGCCCCCATTGTCATGAAATCATGAAAATTAGACCTAGAATCTAAAATCCCTTATCCCATGTCTCAGCAACTACTGCATTCAGTATTAAACACTCCAGAATGTGATTATCTGTTACCTTGATTTATGTGTGTGCATTAGTCCAATCTCCCTCTTTTAGATTTTTTTTAAAAAGATTTTATTCATTTATTTGCTAGACAGAGATCACAAGTAGGCAGAGACGCAGGCAGAGAGAGAGGAGGAAGCAGGCCCGCCGAGCAGATAGCCCGATGTGGGGTTCGATTCCAAGACCCTGAGATCATGACCTGAGCCGAAGGCAGAGGCTTAATCCTCTGAGCCACCCAGGCGCCCCAATAAAATAACGAAGGGGAAGACTAAATTGTATTTGGTTTCACTACAAAGCTCCCTCACCTTTTTAAAAGCGTGATATATAAAAATAGCAATAAGGATAAGTAACATTTATCACACATGTTCTCCATTTCCCATACTGCGTTAAGCCTTTGCTGTTCATCTTCTCATTCAATATTGTTTTTAATCTCCTGGAATACTACTACTTTCAGAAAGATAGTTTGGAAAAATCTCATCTACACACATTCATAAAGAACTCAGGTTATAATTTTTATTTGCATACTCTTTTCTGTCCAAGTCCAACTAAATAAAATATGGAGAATCATTATTAATGCCACCAAACCTGAAAACAGAGTATATTTTTAAATAAATTGCAGTATTGGGAATTCTTGACTCAGAGAGTCTTTTTCCTTCCATATAAAATAATGCCATATAAATCCTTCCCAGAGCCTTGGATATGATCACACAAAGACTTTTTAAATCTAACTGAGACCAAGGGTCCTTCCATTTTTAACCTTCTTTATCCTCTAGGATCTCAAAGCCTTGTGAAAGGGCACAAAGTTGTCCTGGGGCTTCAGCCGAGCTGTCCACCTTCCACTGACAGACAAAAGTATGGCTGCTAATAGATGTAAGTTGGCCTATGTTTCTGAGATGAGTTGTCCAGATATAATATAGTGTTCATGTAGGCAAAAACATAAGACAAATCGTGGAACTGGGATGATAGCAAATATAAATAATCTCAATGTCCTAGTAATTCAATAATTTGTCAAGTTTTGACTTTTCTTATGCCCAGAAAGACTATTTAGGATATGGAGCTCTCCAAACCTGTGACTTTTTCTTTTTCTTTTTTTCTTTCTATTTTACCTTTGCATGGATACGAAATCCACGGTTTACCAATAAGGTCTGTCTACAAATACTAGGGGCATATATCCACCTGTGAAAATGGAGAGCCAAAAATTCTAAAAGAGTTCAGCAATAGAGTGAATCTATCAATGACAAGGATTACAAAAATGTTACATCGAAAAGGATTTGTAGCAAGCATCCAGTTTAATCTCTTTTTATGTGAAGGTTTTCTTTAATGACATGGCAATTTAGTAGGCAAGATGGGTATAAAATCTTGTTTTCCTTGCTCTTTATCCAATGCCCTTTTAATCACAACCTGTTTAGGCAGTACTTCCACAGATAAAGAAATGATTTTATAACATATGTTAACCACCAAACACGTCCTAAAACACTACCCGTGACATGTCAAACACAAGGCTCTTTGTGAGGACCGCTGACATACTGTGAGAAAAAGAATACTAAGAATGGATGATAAGATAGTTTCAGACATGACAGAAAAATAATTCCCCAAGAAGACATTCTGATTTTCTTTGATTTTTATCTTCATGAAACATTTATGTTTTCACCATCCAAACACTAATATCGCTATGATCTATATTGTACAATGTATGCATCTGGTTTCATGCACTTTTGAGGGCTCTGTCATATTCCAGCTGATATAATCATTCCCTTGCCTGGGTCATCATGTTGAGATTCTATATAAGTTCTACCATTCAAAATCATCCTATTCCCACCCCCCCACCATTCCCTCCAGGAGAGAGGTGTTTTTGAGACTTCATGATGTGTGACTTTCAGGAGAGTAGTATTAGACTTCCTACTTGATTTTTCTTCTTTTAACAGCTTTTGCCTGTTTTATTGTCTTAATTGGTATAATTCAGTCGTAATTTAGTATAACTCATTTACAATTGGTAATAACTGCTATCAAAGTGTAGCACAAAGTATGTTTAATGAGGAATTCAAAATGTTTTTGTAAGAAGTTTGTCAAAGCCTCAGGATAACTATTAGCCAATTATCAAGTTGAGAGTTGGGACAGTCAATAAGGAAGCAGGGTCCACTCTATGCCAGGTCTCCATATGCCTCACTGGGAACAGGACAACAGCAGATAAAACAACATGGCCCCTATCCTGTGAACCAATCTTTCTGTAGACCAACAACTAGCATGCCAAGTGCTCACTGAGCTCTGGGCTTCAGTTTCACTAGTTTTTACAGCATGTCTAGGCTGACATCTGCCCCATCCTTTCATGCCAGATCTTTTCCTTCATAAATGGTCAATGGCGTGTCTGTACTCTGAGGGCTCTCGACTCATAATACAATTCAATCTGCTTACTTGGCTACAAGGCCCTTCATGCATGGCCAATCTTTCAACTTTGGCCTTCTGCCACATATCACCTGCTATATAGTAAGGTCACCTGACATACTCACTACTTTATGAATGAATAAATGAATTTTTTTGTGACCTTCCCTTACTTCAAACTTTCTTCTTCTTCTTCTTCTTCTTCTTCTTCTTCTTCTTCTTTTAGGCTTTTCTCTAAAATAATTAATTAATTAATTAATTAATTTTATTTTAACCGTAACAGTATTTCTTGTTTTTGCACCACACCCAGTGCTCCATGCAATCCATGCCCCTCTCTAATACCCACCACCTGGTACAACCCACAACCTCCCACCCCCCCCCGCCACTTCAAACACCCCTCAGATTGTTTTTCAGAGTCCATAGGTCTCTCATGGTTCACCTCCCCTTCCAATTTCCCCCAACTCCCTTCTCCTCTCCATCTCCCCATGTCCTCCATGCTATTTGTTATGCTCCACAAACAAGTGAAACCATATGATAATTGACTCTCTCTGCTTGACTTACTTCACTCAGCATAATCTCTTCCAGTCCCGTCCATGTTGCTACAAAAGTTGGGTATTCGTCCTTTCTGATGGAGGCACTATTAATACTGCATAGTGTATATGGACCACATCTTCCTTATCCATTCATCCGCTGAAGGGCATCTTGGCTCTTTCCACAGTTTTGGTGACCGTGGCCATTGCTGCTATAAACATTGGGGTACAGATGGCCCTTCTTTTCACTACATCTGTATCTTTGGGGTAAATACCCAGTAGTGCAATTGCAGGGTCAGAGGGAAGCTCTATTTTTAATTTCTTGAGGCTTTTTAAAAATGGGAAGGTATATTATCCATCCTGTCCTTCTCAACTGTATCTTCTCCCTGAAAAATTGATATGGCCATTTGGTTGGGTTTGGGAGAAAAGAATTTGAAAACAGATATTTTGAAAGTTTCTTATATAAATCTTTAGAGATGCTCAAGTTTCCCCTTAGTGTGGGGACAACGAAATAGAACCATTTTTAAAATCTCTCATTTTGTCTTATTTTTGAGAGAAACAAATATAAAACCATGAAATTTAAAGTAATAGAAAATACATTTATTAAAATTTACCTGACTTAAATACTAGTTTAAAATCTGTTTCTTTCTTTTTTTTTCTTCTTTCTTTCCTTTGTTTTTTTTTTTTTTTTTTTTGTAACTTTGAGGCTTGTAGCAATAAGAAAAAAGACTTAGAAGAAATAGTATATAGCTTACAGTAAATGTTGAGAATTTTACTTTTTATATACACTATATGTCTTATCTCGAGACAATTATTTTTCCAACTTCTTTAACATTGCATTTCAAACCAAACTCGTTATATCTTTTTGTTACTGAATTCTAGAAAAAAAGTGCCAGACATTAATATCTCAGCTGGAACAACCAAGACCACGTATTATTGCGGTCTCTTATTAAAAGTGGCATTTTCATTAAAATCCCCTTCTTTGCCGTGAAAAGCCATGATGATGTATTATCTATTTTGAACAAATGTGCTGCAGAAAGTGCCTAGGAGGTAATAAAACACAGTTTTAAGAAAAAAAATTAAAATATGATGGCTAGCCAAATGCAATTTACACATTTGTGTTTTTGGTGGCAAGTCATATATCTTGTAAAAAGGGATGCACCTGAAGCATGGATAGAGGGAAAAAAGTTTGTAATATTACAAAAATAAAAATATATCAAAAAAGAGTTGCACTAAATCCAAATATTTTAGTTCAAAAAATTCCCAAAGCCGAACCAAATGAGTATTGTGATACTTTTATCTTTTTTTCAGATTTTAAAAAAAAAATGTGTTTTTTCATTCTCTTGTCCCTGGGGCATGAGGTGATGCTCCCTTCTTCACTCCGATCCCCCAGGAGTAGCTAGGAGCCTTCCAGCGGCAGTGAAGCGGGGGGAGCCGGATCCAACCCGTCACTATCCTTGAGGGTAGAACAGTAAGCCCAGATACAAGGCTAAAAACACAATACTGACGCTTACAAGCTTTCTGACTCTATAGCAGTTGGTCTTATCTCTCTGCACCCATTTTTTTCAGCTGTTTAAAAAAGGAGGAATGTGAGTACGAGTTCAAACCCTCATCCTTCCAATATAACCCCATTGACAGTCTAGTGTCCGTCTACTCTCTCCATAATACAATGGTCACAAACCACAACAAAGAGATGACACCTACCTCCTCCCCAAGCAGCATCCCTGGTTTTCTGGCTCCCTGATGTGTTGCTACAGGCTCCTGCCCCATCCTCACTTCGAAATTCTGATCATTTCAAAGTCCAGCTATGAAGCTATGTGCTGTGGTGCCTTCCATACTCCCACGCGCTGCTCTGGGCTGGGAAGGATGGGGCAAGCTCTGAAAAATTCTCACGGTATGTGATCTATAACTCACTGAAGCACTTTAGCCCTTTCTACCTCGCAATTCATGCGCATGTTTTTTATCTCTCTGCTACATATAGGTTCTCTGAGGGCGATTGCATGACTTATTAATCATTAGATCTTCTGTGGTACCTACCAGAACCTGGCCTGTAGCAGGAATTTAATTAATGTTTATTGTGTCAATGAATATAAAAAAAAGTTACCGCTACAATTTTACTCAGTAGGGAAGATAAGATGATATAAGACCAGAGATGTGAAAGCCTTGGGAGAGTAAAAGTTTTTTTGAAATGAAAGGCTTGATGGCTGGAATACTATACAGGCACATTTGACAAGGGAATAAAAATCCTTGAGGGTTATTCCACAAACTGACAGAACTCTGAGGTGGTGACTTGGCTACTAAGGAAATTCCTGGGCTATAAAGTACAGCTTCATGAGAGATTGAGATTATACTTACTCGGAGAACACTGGAAGAAATCAAATGCCAACGAGAACAGCTTTTTCTAAGCCGTCAAGCATCTTAATTTGTTTTCGTGTGGAGAGACTTGTCAAACTGCCACTAAACTATCTTGCTCCTTGTTAGAGCAAAGTTCTTCTATACGTTGTGCCAACTCCACCTTCTTGGTAGCCAAAAGATTTCATTCACCAAAGTGTGATAAGCCATTGCTGCATGCCAGTCTCGTTTAAAGAGTGTCATGCTGGAGTGTCTATGGTTTTGACACCATTCCTGCCGGAAAGTCAAGTAGTAATCAGAGATGGGGTCTGAGATGCTGATGGGGATGCCTTTTGGGATGAAGTCCTACGCCAGGTTAGTAGAAGGTCACAGGAATTCTGCAGAGGCATCATCTCTTGGCCATCACTCAAATTTTTCTTTATTTAGAAAAAATTAATTCAAAGACCAAGACAGATTACCAAAGGACCACGCAACTGCGACCTTGTTTCTTGCAGGGTGGTCTGCAGACCAGCAGCCCTGGTGATACCCTTGGGCTACTTAGAAATGCAGACTCTCGGGCCATTATGCACAGTTACTTAGGAGATATACATTTTAAGAAGATCCGAGGTGATCATATCACATTAGGCTGTGAGAGGTACTGCTTTAAGGGAAGGAATGGTCAAAGGAAG